>NC_056741.1:1221264056-1221394849 GCF_019279795.1 Protopterus annectens | reverse complement strand
CCCCTGGGTTTGGGGTGGGGAAAAAAGTGAAATGGGCGTTGCCCTGAACCTAGGTAGATTGACCGCAAGATGTCTGCAAAGTATTGTGATGTGAGGCATGCACATCTGAAAGCAGAAATCAGTCGGCTGTGGAAGGTATTGCTCATGGGCTTTCCCATATGGTCTACCGGTTAGGATTACTGGTTTTCGCCCGGGTTCGACTCCCGGTATGGGAATGGGATACATTTTTGAGTGTTTAATTATAAACAGCTACTACCAGGCAGATAAGATCAGATAAGGCTACTCAGGTTAATGATATTACTGATGTGCTCCTCAACTATATTCTTTTCAAAAACTTAAGTCATTCGGCTCCAGCCCCATCTCAGTGTCTTGATGACCTTGCAGTGAGGTGGACCTATATACTGCAGCGTCCTCCACACTGCAGCAAACATGGCCTTGGTACAGTTGAAAACAGCAACTGCCGTGAGCTCTGCTTGATCTGTGAAATAGAGGTGGATGCCTAGAAAGATTGGCACTTGAACTGCGGCCGTTATCAGATGAATCCTAAGCTAGCTACGCCATGAGTGTACTGCAGTGGCTTTTATAGTTGGTGGCCAGGTTTTTATTCAGTTTCCACCTGGATGGACTTATTCACAAGGAAATGTACAGACCCTATCAGGTCTACGTCAAGCTCCAGACTCCAGATTCAATCTTCTTCCCATTGGTGATGACTGATTTGGCCACATCAAGGTCAGGAAGTGCACTAGAATGTCACCGCACCATGTGGATTTGTGAAAACTGTAGAACAGGGACTGGAAAGGTCTCTCTTGTTTGGCTGTGATCACGGTGGATATGTCACCCTGTATGCTAGTGATCAAGATGAAGAACATATCTGTGTGCCTCTGCTATGTGTATGTTTAGCAAGTAGGGAGCAGTCTAGGCTGCTGTTCAGCACCTAATAGGAGGCGGGTCAGCATCAAAAAGAAAGGTTCGAGAGCCGCTGCTGTCAACGCGTACATTTATTTTATTTTTATTTTATTTTATTTTACATTTGTTTACCGGGCTAGTCCAACTGGATATATATCCATTTTCAGCAGAGGCCCGGGGAGAAAAGCTTCACAATAATCATACAGACATTGATTTACATACTGAAATACAGTTTTGTAGAAAGAAACAAAAACAGGGAAAACAAATTATACATTCAAATAATTTAAGTAATTAGAAGAAATGCAAATTATAGAAAAAAAATAGATTAATAAGGACAAAGTACAAGAGGAGATAGAAAAAGTAGGATCTGGAGATATAAGAGAAAAGAGAGACCAAATTAGTGAGCAACGTGAAGGAAGGCAGGGAATTAAAGATTTAGTCTGGTTTAGTGCAAGGACATAGCCAATGAGAGTTAAAGTATAGTTTGAGATTAGTTTTGAATTGGCTGAGAGAGGTAGCTAGTCTTAGGTTATTTGGAAGGGAATTCCATAGTTTTCCAATAGAATTGGCAAAAAGAGCATCGCCACCTGAATTATTGGATTTCGTTGTTTGAACCAGGACACTATTTGAAGAACGAAGGCTATTTAGATTGGAATAGGGGGTTAAAAGTTTGTACAATGAGGGTTTTTTTTCTGGTTCTTTGATAATTTTAAATGCTTCACTAAGTTGGTTAAACTTGAGAAGATTGGGGAGTTCTAACCAGCCTAGCTTTCTTAGATTTAGGCAGTGGTGAGTACGGTAAGGCTCACCTGTTACAAATTTGGCAATATGGTTATAAGCTACAGAGAGTTTGTTGAGCTCAGTTTTTTTGAGGAAGGAAAGTACTGGAGAAGCGTAAAGTAGGGTGGAGAGAAGGTGAGTGCATTCTGAGTAAATGCTGCCTGATTGCAGCAAGCTGTCGTGAAAATACTGAATGTATTCACTTGGCTGGGAGAGATCTGATAAATTTGAAGATGAAATGCAACATCCCTTCCTTTTTCGCTTCTACTATGTGATACACAGTAGCATTAACAAAGGTCTGAAAGGGAACTTGTGCGCTGAGTTTGGGGGCAGATAGAGAAGGGCCTCTGCAAAGAGTTCAGACTTCTACTGTCCTACCTCGTGTAACGATATCACGACACTGAAGCTGTACTTAGGATACACATGACTTTATTTGCTCTGTTACTGGGAAGTCATGATCATTTTTTCTCTGTGACCTGCGCTCTTGTGAGTTAAGATCCTAAGGAGTTAAGTGTACAAAGCAGATTTGGGGTAGTGCAGATACTCTTCCAAGCACTCATGTCTTACGATTGTTTCCTATTGTACTGTCAGCACAGCACAATGTTCACGCTGCCACCTCATTTTCTTCTTTTTCAAATCTGTCACAATTTACAAACTATCTAATCAGTATTTAGGCCTCACCTGGATGTCTTACGATTGTTTCCTTGCCTGTGCGTTTCTGGACACTCTCGTGTTTGATTTTTGTCTGTCGTCATTTTTTGTACACTGAATGTGGCTGAATCAAGTCTCTGTGGATCAGCCCATTCCACAGTTGACTGACATCCAATAAATAAATAAATAAATAAATAAAACGAGGGAGACGGATGTCTAATGACAAAAAAGAAAAAAGGCTGGTGGAGCATGAGCAGTCAAGTAAAATTAAGCAAGGGTTGGGCGTTATAGCATTGGTGGTATAGTGGTGAGCATAGCTGCCTTCCAAGCAGTTGACCCGGGTTCGATTCCCGGCCAATGCACGAAATCTGTATATTTAAGCATTTTTCTAAATCCTGCTGCAAAGACACACAGCATATTTTGTGACTCTTTGTTCTTTTCTCTGCCCTTTGCATTTCATAAAACACACTTTCTCATGCAGCAGCGTCAGCCAGCTTTCATCACACTTTTGTTTCACCTGCCGCATGACAGATTCCTGAACATCTGTGTGCCCTTTATTGCTACTTTTCTCAGAATAATGCAGAAAGTGAGAGGATTCCCTGAATGTATCCTGAGAGGTGGATGTGCTGCTGATGAGCTTTGAATCACAGTGGCTGACTTCAAGTATGTGCAACTTGACCTCTGCAGCAGAAGAATCACATGGGACTTTATGTCCTATGACTGTTGGTGGCTCCTGTGATTTACCATGGCGTGTTGGACTGGACTGTTGAATTTTACCATTTGACAAGCTGCTAGGCAGAGCAGTCGAGTGAAAGATTCATAGGTTCATAGGTTCATAGGTTGGTACTAGGCTATCAGCCCTAGGGCCTATCCAAGCCTAGCCATAACAATTCCCTGGCTATTTCTTCCCACATTATTTACTTTCCTGGACCCCTGTCTAGCAGGGCGACTGACGTGATCCCTGGGGTGAATTTCCTATCTCCCATCCAATCGTCAAGGTTCCTCTTGAAGAGGTCCAAAGAGGCACTCTGCTTGACATGTATGGGCATGTAGTCGTTTGAGAAAGACTGAAACCCATCATGTGGGAGGAAGTGTTTAATTCTGGAACTAAAGGTGTCGGAGAGAGGGCTTGAAAAAGGGGCATGCCGTGCTGCCTGGACAATGAGGGCCCTAGTAGAGAGAATGTATGGCAAGGAGCTCCTGTATCCAAGTGAGGCCTAAATGCTGATTAGGAGGTATGTAAAGAGTGAGACAAATTTGAAAGAGAAGAGCATCAGGTAGTAATGTGAATGTTGGGCTGTGCTGGCAGTAGATGGTGCAATGTGGAGAGGAAGTAGAGAAGGTGGTTGGAGGTTATGAGTGGCATTTTCATAAGAGGCTGAGCTCCTTGACGTGTGTGTGTGTGTGTGTGTGTGTGTGTGTGTGTGTGTGTGTGTGTGTGTGTGTGTGTGTGTGTGTGTGTGTGTGTGTGTGTGTGTGTGTGAAGGAAAAAAGTGAAATGGGCGTTGCTCTGAACCTAGGTAGATTGACCACAAGATGTCAGCAAAGTATTGTGATGTGAGGCATGCACGTCTGAAAGCAGAAATCAGTCGGCTGTGGAAGGGATTATTCATGGGCTTTCCCATATGGTCTAGCGGTTAGGATTCCTGGTTTTCACCCAGGCGGCCCGGGTTCGACTCCCGGTGTGGGAATGGGTTGCATTTTTGGGGGTTTAATTATAAACAGCTACTACCAGGCAGATAAGATCAGATAAGACTACTCGGGTTAATGATAGTACTGATGCGCTCCTCAACTATATTCTCTTCAAAAACTTAAGTCATTCGGCTCCAGCCCCATCTCAGTGTCTTGATGACCTTGCAGTGAGGAGGACCTACATACTGCAGCGTCCTCCACACTGCAGCAAACATGCCCTTGGTACAGTTGAAAACTGCAACTGCCGTGACCTCTGCTTGATCTGTGAAATAGAAGTGGATGCCTAGTAAGATTGGCACTTGAACTGCAGCTGTGATGAGATGAATCCTAAGGTAGCTACGCCATGAGTGTACTGCAGTGGCTTGTATAGTCGGTGGCCAGGTTTTTATTCAGTTTCCACCTGGATGGACTGATCCACAGGGAAATGTACAGACCCTATCATGTCTATGTGAAGCTCCAGACTCCAGATTCAATCTTCTTCCCAATGGTGCTGACTAATTTGGGCCACATCAAGGTCAGGAAGTGCACTAGAATGTCTGCGCTCCCTGCGGATTTGTGAAAACTGTGGTACAGGGACTGGAAAGGTCTCTCTTGTTTGGCTGTGATCACGGTGGATATGTCACCCTGTATGCTAGTGATCAAGATGAAGAACATATCTGTGTGCCTGTGCTTTGTGTATGATTAGGAAGTAGGGAGCAGACTAGGCTGCTGCTCAGCACCTAATAGGAGGTGGGTCAGCATCAAAAAGAAAGGTTCGAGGGCCGCTGCTGTCAATGCGTACATTCTGAGTAAATGCTGCCTGATTGCAGCAAGCTGTCGTGAAAATACTGAATGTATTCACTTGGCTGGGAGAGATCTGATAAATTTGAAGATGAAATGCAACATCCCTTCCTTTTTCGCTTCTACTATGTGATACACAGTAGCATTAACAAAGGTCTGAAAGGGAACTTGTGCGCTGAGTTTGGGGGCAGATAGAGAAGGGCCTCTGCAAAGAGTTCAGACTTCTACTGTCCTACCTCGTGTAACGATATCACGACACTGAAGCTGTACTTAGGATACACATGACTTTATTTGCTCTGTTACTGGGAAGTCATGATCATTTTTTCTCTGTGACCTGCGCTCTTGTGAGTTAAGATCCTAAGGAGTTAAGTGTACAAAGCAGATTTGGGGTAGTGCAGATACTCTTCCAAGCACTCATGTCTTACGATTGTTTCCTATTGTACTGTCAGCACAGCACAATGTTCACGCTGCCACCTCATTTTCTTCTTTTTCAAATCTGTCACAATTTACAAACTATCTAATCAGTATTTAGGCCTCACCTGGATGTCTTACGATTGTTTCCTTGCCTGTGCGTTTCTGGACACTCTCGTGTTTGATTTTTGTGTCTGTCGTCATTTTTTGTACACTGAATGTGGCTGAATCAAGTCTCTGTGGATCAGCCCATTCCACAGTTGACTGACATCCAATAAATAAATAAATAAATAAAACGAGGGAGACGGATGTCTAATGACAAAAAAGAAAAAAGGCTGGTGGAGCATGAGCAGTCAAGTAAAATTAAGCAAGGGGTTGGGCGTTATAGCATTGGTGGTATAGTGGTGAGCATAGCTGCCTTCCAAGCAGTTGACCCGGGTTCGATTCCCGGCCAATGCACGAAATCTGTATATTTAAGCATTTTTCTAAATCCTGCTGCAAAGACACACAGCATATTTTGTGACTCTTTGTTCTTTTCTCTGCCCTTTGCATTTCATAAAACACACTTTCTCATGCAGCAGCGTCAGCCAGCTTTCATCACACTTTTGTTTCACCTGCCGCATGACAGATTCCTGAACATCTGTGTGCCCTTTATTGCTACTTTTCTCAGAATAATGCAGAAAGTGAGAGGATTCCCTGAATGTATCCTGAGAGGTGGATGTGCTGCTGATGAGCTTTGAATCACAGTGGCTGACTTCAAGTATGTGCAACTTGACCTCTGCAGCAGAAGAATCACATGGGACTTTATGTCCTATGACTGTTGGTGGCTCCTGTGATTTACCATGGCGTGTTGGACTGGACTGTTGAATTTTACCATTTGACAAGCTGCTAGGCAGAGCAGTCGAGTGAAAGATTCATAGGTTCATAGGTTGGTACTAGGCTATCAGCCCTAGGGCCTATCCAAGCCTAGCCATAACAATTCCCTGGCTATTTCTTCCCACATTATTTACTTTCCTGGACCCCTGTCTAGCAGGGCGACTGACGTGATCCCTGGGGTGAATTTCCTATCTCCCATCCAATCGTCAAGGTTCCTCTTGAAGAGGTCCAAAGAGGCACTCTGCTTGACATGTATGGGCATGTAGTCGTTTGAGAAAGACTGAAACCCATCATGTGGGAGGAAGTGTTTAATTCTGGAACTAAAGGTGTCGGAGAGAGGGCTTGAAAAAGGGGCATGCCGTGCTGCCTGGACAATGAGGGCCCTAGTAGAGAGAATGTATGGCAAGGAGCTCCTGTATCCAAGTGAGGCCTAAATGCTGATTAGGAGGTATGTAAAGAGTGAGACAAATTTGAAAGAGAAGAGCATCAGGTAGTAATGTGAATGTTGGGCTGTGCTGGCAGTAGATGGTGCAATGTGGAGAGGAAGTAGAGAAGGTGGTTGGAGGTTATGAGTGGCATTTTCATAAGAGGCTGAGCTCCTTGACGTGTGTGTGTGTGTGTGTGTGTGTGTGTGTGTGTGTGTGTGTGTGTGTGTGTGTGTGTGTGTGTGTGTGTGTGTGTGTGTGTGTGTGTGTGAAGGAAAAAAGTGAAATGGGCGTTGCTCTGAACCTAGGTAGATTGACCACAAGATGTCAGCAAAGTATTGTGATGTGAGGCATGCACGTCTGAAAGCAGAAATCAGTCGGCTGTGGAAGGGATTATTCATGGGCTTTCCCATATGGTCTAGCGGTTAGGATTCCTGGTTTTCACCCAGGTTCGACTCCCGGTGTGGGAATGGGTTGCATTTTTGGGGGTTTAATTATAAACAGCTACTACCAGGCAGATAAGATCAGATAAGACTACTCGGGTTAATGATAGTACTGATGCGCTCCTCAACTATATTCTCTTCAAAAACTTAAGTCATTCGGCTCCAGCCCCATCTCAGTGTCTTGATGACCTTGCAGTGAGGAGGACCTACATACTGCAGCGTCCTCCACACTGCAGCAAACATGCCCTTGGTACAGTTGAAAACTGCAACTGCCGTGACCTCTGCTTGATCTGTGAAATAGAAGTGGATGCCTAGTAAGATTGGCACTTGAACTGCAGCTGTGATGAGATGAATCCTAAGGTAGCTACGCCATGAGTGTACTGCAGTGGCTTGTATAGTCGGTGGCCAGGTTTTTATTCAGTTTCCACCTGGATGGACTGATCCACAGGGAAATGTACAGACCCTATCATGTCTATGTGAAGCTCCAGACTCCAGATTCAATCTTCTTCCCAATGGTGCTGACTAATTTGGGCCACATCAAGGTCAGGAAGTGCACTAGAATGTCTGCGCTCCCTGCGGATTTGTGAAAACTGTGGTACAGGGACTGGAAAGGTCTCTCTTGTTTGGCTGTGATCACGGTGGATATGTCACCCTGTATGCTAGTGATCAAGATGAAGAACATATCTGTGTGCCTGTGCTTTGTGTATGATTAGGAAGTAGGGAGCAGACTAGGCTGCTGCTCAGCACCTAATAGGAGGTGGGTCAGCATCAAAAGAAAGGTTCGAGGGCCGCTGCTGTCAATGCGTACATTCTGAGTAAATGCTGCCTGATTGCAGCAAGCTGTCGTGAAAATACTGAATGTATTCACTTGGCTGGGAGAGATCTGATAAATTTGAAGATGAAATGCAACATCCCTTCCTTTTTCGCTTCTACTATGTGATACACAGTAGCATTAACAAAGGTCTGAAAGGGAACTTGTGCGCTGAGTTTGGGGGCAGATAGAGAAGGGCCTCTGCAAAGAGTTCAGACTTCTACTGTCCTACCTCGTGTAACGATATCACGACACTGAAGCTGTACTTAGGATACACATGACTTTATTTGCTCTGTTACTGGGAAGTCATGATCATTTTTCTCTGTGACCTGCGCTCTTGTGAGTTAAGATCCTAAGGAGTTAAGTGTACAAAGCAGATTTGGGGTAGTGCAGATACTCTTCCAAGCACTCATGTCTTACGATTGTTTCCTATTGTACTGTCAGCACAGCACAATGTTCACGCTGCCACCTCATTTTCTTCTTTTTCAAATCTGTCACAATTTACAAACTATCTAATCAGTATTTAGGCCTCACCTGGATGTCTTACGATTGTTTCCTTGCCTGTGCGTTTCTGGACACTCTCGTGTTTGATTTTTGTGTCTGTCGTCATTTTTTGTACACTGAATGTGGCTGAATCAAGTCTCTGTGGATCAGCCCATTCCACAGTTGACTGACATCCAATAAATAAATAAATAAATAAAACGAGGGAGACGGATGTCTAATGACAAAAAAGAAAAAAGGCTGGTGGAGCATGAGCAGTCAAGTAAAATTAAGCAAGGGGTTGGGCGTTATAGCATTGGTGGTATAGTGGTGAGCATAGCTGCCTTCCAAGCAGTTGACCCGGGTTCGATTCCCGGCCAATGCACGAAATCTGTATATTTAAGCATTTTTCTAAATCCTGCTGCAAAGACACACAGCATATTTTGTGACTCTTTGTTCTTTTCTCTGCCCTTTGCATTTCATAAAACACACTTTCTCATGCAGCAGCGTCAGCCAGCTTTCATCACACTTTTGTTTCACCTGCCGCATGACAGATTCCTGAACATCTGTGTGCCCTTTATTGCTACTTTTCTCAGAATAATGCAGAAAGTGAGAGGATTCCCTGAATGTATCCTGAGAGGTGGATGTGCTGCTGATGAGCTTTGAATCACAGTGGCTGACTTCAAGTATGTGCAACTTGACCTCTGCAGCAGAAGAATCACATGGGACTTTATGTCCTATGACTGTTGGTGGCTCCTGTGATTTACCATGGCGTGTTGGACTGGACTGTTGAATTTTACCATTTGACAAGCTGCTAGGCAGAGCAGTCGAGTGAAAGATTCATAGGTTCATAGGTTCATAGGTTGGTACTAGGCTATCAGCCCTAGGGCCTATCCAAGCCTAGCCATAACAATTCCCTGGCTATTTCTTCCCACATTATTTACTTTCCTGGACCCCTGTCTAGCAGGGCGACTGACGTGATCCCTGGGGTGAATTTCCTATCTCCCATCCAATCGTCAAGGTTCCTCTTGAAGAGGTCCAAAGAGGCACTCTGCTTGACATGTATGGGCATGTAGTCGTTTGAGAAAGACTGAAACCCATCATGTGGGAGGAAGTGTTTAATTCTGGAACTAAAGGTGTCGGAGAGAGGGCTTGAAAAAGGGGCATGCCGTGCTGCCTGGACAATGAGGGCCCTAGTAGAGAGAATGTATGGCAAGGAGCTCCTGTATCCAAGTGAGGCCTAAATGCTGATTAGGAGGTATGTAAAGAGTGAGACAAATTTGAAAGAGAAGAGCATCAGGTAGTAATGTGAATGTTGGGCTGTGCTGGCAGTAGATGGTGCAATGTGGAGAGGAAGTAGAGAAGGTGGTTGGAGGTTATGAGTGGCATTTTCATAAGAGGCTGAGCTCCTTGACGTGTGTGTGTGTGTGTGTGTGTGTGTGTGTGTGTGTGTGTGTGTGTGTGTGTGTGTGTGTGTGTGTGTGTGTGTGTGAAGGAAAAAAGTGAAATGGGCGTTGCTCTGAACCTAGGTAGATTGACCACAAGATGTCAGCAAAGTATTGTGATGTGAGGCATGCACGTCTGAAAGCAGAAATCAGTCGGCTGTGGAAGGGATTATTCATGGGCTTTCCCATATGGTCTAGCGGTTAGGATTCCTGGTTTTCACCCAGGCGGCCCGGGTTCGACTCGGTGTGGGAATGGGTTGCATTTTTGGGGGTTTAATTATAAACAGCTACTACCAGGCAGATAAGATCAGATAAGACTACTCGGGTTAATGATAGTACTGATGCGCTCCTCAACTATATTCTCTTCAAAAACTTAAGTCATTCGGCTCCAGCCCCATCTCAGTGTCTTGATGACCTTGCAGTGAGGAGGACCTACATACTGCAGCGTCCTCCACACTGCAGCAAACATGCCCTTGGTACAGTTGAAAACTGCAACTGCCGTGACCTCTGCTTGATCTGTGAAATAGAAGTGGATGCCTAGTAAGATTGGCACTTGAACTGCAGCTGTGATGAGATGAATCCAAGCACTCATGTCTTACGATTGTTTCCTATTGTACTGTCAGCACAGCACAATGTTCACGCTGCCACCTCATTTTCTTCTTTTTCAAATCTGTCACAATTTACAAACTATCTAATCAGTATTTAGGCCTCACCTGGATGTCTTACGATTGTTTCCTTGCCTGTGCGTTTCTGGACACTCTCGTGTTTGATTTTTGTGTCTGTCGTCATTTTTTGTACACTGAATGTGGCTGAATCAAGTCTCTGTGGATCAGCCCATTCCACAGTTGACTGACATCCAATAAATAAATAAATAAATAAAACGAGGGAGACGGATGTCTAATGACAAAAAAGAAAAAAGGCTGGTGGAGCATGAGCAGTCAAGTAAAATTAAGCAAGGGGTTGGGCGTTATAGCATTGGTGGTATAGTGGTGAGCATAGCTGCCTTCCAAGCAGTTGACCCGGTTCGATTCCCGGCCAATGCACGAAATCTGTATATTTAAGCATTTTTCTAAATCCTGCTGCAAAGACACACAGCATATTTTGTGACTCTTTGTTCTTTTCTCTGCCCTTTGCATTTCATAAAACACACTTTCTCATGCAGCAGCGTCAGCCAGCTTTCATCACACTTTTGTTTCACCTGCCGCATGACAGATTCCTGAACATCTGTGTGCCCTTTATTGCTACTTTTCTCAGAATAATGCAGAAAGTGAGAGGATTCCCTGAATGTATCCTGAGAGGTGGATGTGCTGCTGATGAGCTTTGAATCACAGTGGCTGACTTCAAGTATGTGCAACTTGACCTCTGCAGCAGAAGAATCACATGGGACTTTATGTCCTATGACTGTTGGTGGCTCCTGTGATTTACCATGGCGTGTTGGACTGGACTGTTGAATTTTACCATTTGACAAGCTGCTAGGCAGAGCAGTCGAGTGAAAGATTCATAGGTTCATAGGTTCATAGGTTGGTACTAGGCTATCAGCCCTAGGGCCTATCCAAGCCTAGCCATAACAATTCCCTGGCTATTTCTTCCCACATTATTTACTTTCCTGGACCCCTGTCTAGCAGGGCGACTGACGTGATCCCTGGGGTGAATTTCCTATCTCCCATCCAATCGTCAAGGTTCCTCTTGAAGAGGTCCAAAGAGGCACTCTGCTTGACATGTATGGGCATGTAGTCGTTTGAGAAAGACTGAAACCCATCATGTGGGAGGAAGTGTTTAATTCTGGAACTAAAGGTGTCGGAGAGAGGGCTTGAAAAAGGGGCATGCCGTGCTGCCTGGACAATGAGGGCCCTAGTAGAGAGAATGTATGGCAAGGAGCTCCTGTATCCAAGTGAGGCCTAAATGCTGATTAGGAGGTATGTAAAGAGTGAGACAAATTTGAAAGAGAAGAGCATCAGGTAGTAATGTGAATGTTGGGCTGTGCTGGCAGTAGATGGTGCAATGTGGAGAGGAAGTAGAGAAGGTGGTTGGAGGTTATGAGTGGCATTTTCATAAGAGGCTGAGCTCCTTGACGTGTGTGTGTGTGTGTGTGTGTGTGTGTGTGTGTGTGTGTGTGTGTGTGTGTGTGTGTGTGTGTGTGTGTGTGTGTGTGAAGGAAAAAAGTGAAATGGGCGTTGCTCTGAACCTAGGTAGATTGACCACAAGATGTCAGCAAAGTATTGTGATGTGAGGCATGCACGTCTGAAAGCAGAAATCAGTCGGCTGTGGAAGGGATTATTCATGGGCTTTCCCATATGGTCTAGCGGTTAGGATTCCTGGTTTTCACCCAGGCGGCCCGGGTTCGACTCCCGGTGTGGGAATGGGTTGCATTTTTGGGGGTTTAATTATAAACAGCTACTACCAGGCAGATAAGATCAGATAAGACTACTCGGGTTAATGATAGTACTGATGCGCTCCTCAACTATATTCTCTTCAAAAACTTAAGTCATTCGGCTCCAGCCCCATCTCAGTGTCTTGATGACCTTGCAGTGAGGAGGACCTACATACTGCAGCGTCCTCCACACTGCAGCAAACATGCCCTTGGTACAGTTGAAAACTGCAACTGCCGTGACCTCTGCTTGATCTGTGAAATAGAAGTGGATGCCTAGTAAGATTGGCACTTGAACTGCAGCTGTGATGAGATGAATCCTAAGGTAGCTACGCCATGAGTGTACTGCAGTGGCTTGTATAGTCGGTGGCCAGGTTTTTATTCAGTTTCCACCTGGATGGACTGATCCACAGGGAAATGTACAGACCCTATCATGTCTATGTGAAGCTCCAGACTCCAGATTCAATCTTCTTCCCAATGGTGCTGACTAATTTGGGCCACATCAAGGTCAGGAAGTGCACTAGAATGTCTGCGCTCCCTGCGGATTTGTGAAAACTGTGGTACAGGGACTGGAAAGGTCTCTCTTGTTTGGCTGTGATCACGGTGGATATGTCACCCTGTATGCTAGTGATCAAGATGAAGAACATATCTGTGTGCCTGTGCTTTGTGTATGATTAGGAAGTAGGGAGCAGACTAGGCTGCTGCTCAGCACCTAATAGGAGGTGGGTCAGCATCAAAAGAAAGGTTCGAGGGCCGCTGCTGTCAATGCGTACATTCTGAGTAAATGCTGCCTGATTGCAGCAAGCTGTCGTGAAAATACTGAATGTATTCACTTGGCTGGGAGAGATCTGATAAATTTGAAGATGAAATGCAACATCCCTTCCTTTTTCGCTTCTACTATGTGATACACAGTAGCATTAACAAAGGTCTGAAAGGGAACTTGTGCGCTGAGTTTGGGGCAGATAGAGAAGGGCCTCTGCAAAGAGTTCAGACTTCTACTGTCCTACCTCGTGTAACGATATCACGACACTGAAGCTGTACTTAGGATACACATGACTTTATTTGCTCTGTTACTGGGAAGTCATGATCATTTTTTCTCTGTGACCTGCGCTCTTGTGAGTTAAGATCCTAAGGAGTTAAGTGTACAAAGCAGATTTGGGGTAGTGCAGATACTCTTCCAAGCACTCATGTCTTACGATTGTTTCCTATTGTACTGTCAGCACAGCACAATGTTCACGCTGCCACCTCATTTTCTTCTTTTTCAAATCTGTCACAATTTACAAACTATCTAATCAGTATTTAGGCCTCACCTGGATGTCTTACGATTGTTTCCTTGCCTGTGCGTTTCTGGACACTCTCGTGTTTGATTTTTGTGTCTGTCGTCATTTTTTGTACACTGAATGTGGCTGAATCAAGTCTCTGTGGATCAGCCCATTCCACAGTTGACTGACATCCAATAAATAAATAAATAAATAAAACGAGGGAGACGGATGTCTAATGACAAAAAAGAAAAAGGCTGGTGGAGCATGAGCAGTCAAGTAAAATTAAGCAAGGGTTTGGGCGTTATAGCATTGGTGGTATAGTGGTGAGCATAGCTGCCTTCCAAGCAGTTGACCTGGGTTCGATTCCTGGCCAATGCAAGAAATCTGTATATTTAAGCATTTTTCTAAATCCTGCTGCAAAGACACACAGCATATTTTGTGACTCTTTGTTCTTTTCTCTGCCCTTTGCATTTCATAAAACACACTTTCTCATGCAGCAGCGTCAGCCAGCTTTCATCACACTTTTGTTTCACCTGCCGCATGACAGATTCCTGAACATCTGTGTGCCCTTTATTGCTACTTTTCTCAGAATAATGCAGAAAGTGAGAGGATTCCCTGAATGTATCCTGAGAGGTGGATGTGCTGCTGATGAGCTTTGAATCACAGTGGCTGACTTCAAGTATGTGCAACTTGACCTCTGCAGCAGAAGAATCACATGGGACTTTATGTCCTATGACTGTTGGTGGCTCCTGTGATTTACCATGGCGTGTTGGACTGGACTGTTGAATTTTACCATTTGACAAGCTGCTAGGCAGAGCAGTCGAGTGAAAGATTCATAGGTTCATAGGTTCATAGGTTGGTACTAGGCTATCAGCCCTAGGGCCTATCCAAGCCTAGCCATAACAATTCCTGGCTATTTCTTCCCACATTATTTACTTTCCTGGACCCCTGTCTAGCAGGGCGACTGACGTGATCCCTGGGGTGAATTTCCTATCTCCCATCCAATCGTCAAGGTTCCTCTTGAAGAGGTCCAAAGAGGCACTCTGCTTGACATGTATGGGCATGTAGTCGTTTGAGAAAGACTGAAACCCATCATGTGGGAGGAAGTGTTTAATTCTGGAACTAAAGGTGTCGGAGAGAGGGCTTGAAAAAGGGGCATGCCGTGCTGCCTGGACAATGAGGGCCCTAGTAGAGAGAATGTATGGCAAGGAGCTCCTGTATCCAAGTGAGGCCTAAATGCTGATTAGGAGGTATGTAAAGAGTGAGACAAATTTGAAAGAGAAGAGCATCAGGTAGTAATGTGAATGTTGGGCTGTGCTGGCAGTAGATGGTGCAATGTGGAGAGGAAGTAGAGAAGGTGGTTGGAGGTTATGAGTGGCATTTTCATAAGAGGCTGAGCTCCTTGACGTGTGTGTGTGTGTGTGTGTGTGTGTGTGTGTGTGTGTGTGTGTGTGTGTGTGTGTGTGTGTGTGTGTGTGTGTGTGTGTGTGTGTGTGTGTGTGTGAAGGAAAAAGGTGAAAGGAGGCGGGTCAGCATCAAAAAGAAAGGTTCGAGGACCGCTGCTGTCAACGCGTACATTCTGAGTAAATGCTGCCTGATTGCAGCAAGCTGTCGTGAAGATACTGAAAGTATTCACTTGGCTGGGGACATCTGATAAAGTTGAAGATGAAATGCAACATCCCTTCCTTTTTCATAAAACACACTTTCTCATGCAGCAGCGTCAGCCAGCTTTCATCACACTTTTGTTTCACCTGCCGCATGACAGATTCCCGAACATCTGTGTGCCCTTTATTGCTACTTTTCTCAGAAATATGCAGAAAGTGAGAGGATTCTCTTAATGTATCCTGAGAGGTGGATGTGCTGCTGATGAGCTTTGAATCACAGTGGCTGACTTCAAGTATGTGCAACTTGACCTCTGCAGCAGAAGAATCGCATGGGACTTTATGTCCTATGACTGTTGGTGGCTCCTGTGATTTACCATGGCGTGTTGGACTGGACTGTCGAATTTTACCTTTTGACAAGCTGCTAGGCAGAGCAGTCGAGTGAAAGATGAGAAAGACTGAAACCCATCATGTGGGAGGAAGTGTTTAATTCTGGAACTAAAGGTGTCGGAGAGAGGGCTTGAAAAAGGGGCATGCCGTGCTGCCTGGACGATGAAGGCCCTAGTAGAGAGAAATGGTGCAGTGTGGAGAGGGAGTAGAGAAGGTGGTTGGTGGCATAGCCGGTGTTAGGCACCCGCGAAACCCACGGCCGCGGGGAGCCCCCGATTACTTACTAGCAGATAAGGGCCCCGATGGTCCGACCGTCCGACCGGCGTTTACGTTGCTTCAGCTCGGCTCCTCATGGACGTCTAGCTGCTCCGTCGTCATCATACTTACTGGTCCAACCAGCATGTACTTTGCTTCAGCTCGGCTCCTCCTGGATGTCTAGCTGCTCCTTCGTCGCGAAATTTCAAACTGCATTTCCGTTTTTTTTTTTTGATTGGCTGGCAAGCTGCACTCAATCAGGTCCCCTCGCTGAAACAAGGGATTTGATTGGTTCCAGCAGCCTGAGAACTAAGTCCCTTTGTTTTTTTTTTTTTTTGATTGGCTGGCAAGCTGCACTCAATCAGGTCCGCTCGCTGAAACAAGGGATCTGATTAGCTGCAGCAGCCAGTGAACAAAGTCCTTGTTTTTTTTTTTTTTTTTAAGTAGGAAGTGATGAAGCAAGGACCTGATTGGTCTTTGCAAATCACTTCCTGCCCAAACTGCCTTTAAAAAGGCACCTGCAGCTAATAAGGATCACTTCTTTTGTTTTTCAACAGAGGAGTGTTTCTTATCAGCAGCAGAGTGATCGAGCGGTGTTTGGACCAGCGTGAGGACGGCCAGCAGGAATGGATCAGCGGTGTATCAAGCCTTTGCAGTAGTCATGGTTTGTGGATTATACTCTTTTTAAACTGCCCTTTTAAGGGCAACTTCTGAAAAGGCCTGACAAACTGTCCTTTTAAGGGCAACTTTTGAAAAGGTCTGACAAAACTGGTTTTTTAAGGACAACTTCAAAGGGACTGAGTGGTCTGAGGAAGGTAAGCAGAGCAGGAGAGCCTTCAGTCGTGAAGAGGGAGCAGAGTATTGGAAGCAGTCTTCTGTGGAAAGCAAAAAAGGTAAGTTTTTGGGTTTAGTTTTAACTTTATTTTTTGTGGGGGGTGGGTTATTTATTTATTTATTTTTTGTTCATATTTCTTGTGTTTGTGCATATTTCTTGTACTAAGAGGTTTGGAGGAGTGAGGGCTGTGGTTGCATTAGTTTTATTTTAGTTTTGTGTACAGTTTTTGTGCTAGGAGGTTTGGGGGTGAGGACTGTAGTGGTACCAGTTTTATTTTGGGGCTGTAGTTGTATTAGTTTTATTTTGGTATTGTGTAGAGTTTTTGTCCTGAGAGGGTGGGGGTCAGGTTGTGGTTGTACCAGTTTCGTTTTATGTCCGTGTGCTGGTGGTAAGATGATGGGGGCTGAGGGGCTGTGGTTATACCAGTTTTACTTTACTCATTTTACTATACTCATTTTACATTTTTTTTCTGGATAGTGTGGGATAGAATCCATTTTCAGTGGATGCCCAGGGAGAAATGCTTTTTAGTATATGTGCTAGAAATATGTAAAATAATTTGGCTTCTGTTTTATATGAGGGACAACATAAGGGAATGGATGTGAAGTGTAATATAATTTAATTTTGATTGCCCATTGGTTAGGAAAGTGTATAACTTATTTGGAGCAAGAGGATTTTGTTTTGGCAGTATCTATGCTGTATATGTAAATGGTAGAGAGAATGGGATAGGGGTGATGAAAAGCAGGGGAGATAAATAATGGGACAGAGAAGGATATTGTAGTTGGCTAGAGCAGGGATAGTTGGGCAGTCTTGTGGGCTAGAACAGGGATAGGTGGGCAGTCTTGTGGGCTAGAGCAGGGATAGGTGGGCAGTCTTGTTAGATGCCGCTGTCTAAGTCAATAGTATTGGGTGTATGGGGTAAGTGGCAAGTAAAATATTGGTTGAGAATGAATGCATTCCTCTAGGAGTTTAGGTAGTGGGGGAAGAATTGCTCTTGGCCTATAATTTAAGTTAGCTCAAGCTTCCACCTTTGTGCAAGGGTATAATGTATATTTTCCAGATGGTTGACATTGACTGCTCAGTAATGGATCTTTTAAGTATTCAGGATAAGAACTGGCTTCAACTGCTACTTTTTGAAACTGTTGGTAGATTGTTAACTGAATTTGTAGTAGGTTTTGAGTTTTTTTACACATTTGTTAAACGCTGTTCTGCAATCTAGGTTTATAGTACTGTTTTACACTATCCCTGCTGTTGCACCTTGTTCTGTAGTTTTTTTGGCTGTTTGAATTGTGCTGAGAGGTTAGGAGGTTGATGGGGCATGTACGTTGCTTAAAATGCATAATGTTGGGAGGGTGGTTTGCAGCTGTGAGAATGTTGCTGTTGAAGGCATAGATGTTTTGAATGTATACTAATGCAAGCCTTGTTACACTACTATTGCATATAACTGCAATGTTCTAATCACTGATGCAATGACTGCAATGTTTTCATTGTCTGTACTTAATGTGTTGAAAGTTTGGGAGTGTGGTTAGGACCTGTGAGAATGTTGTAGTGTTCAATGTTTGACTGGAGCCTTTTTAATGGGGGTCATGTAATAGGACATTGTTAATGCTACGCCTGTGTTTTTGGTTTTCACTTTATCCAGGATTATTACGCATTGCCAGGGGGGGGTTCTGCAGAATGTACTCGTATCTTAATGCATGCTAATGCAAATACTGTTCTGTCGAGGGTTATAGTACTGTTTAAATATCCCTAGTGTTACAGCTTGTTCTGAGTTATTTTTAGCTGTTTGGATTATGTAATTTGGAATATGTGGCGCCTGTACATTGTTTAAAAAGCCCAGTGTTGGGAGAGTAGTTAGTGGCTGTGAATGTTGCAGTGTTCAATGTTTGCCTGAAGTTTTTTAATGTGGGGCCACACACACTAAGCACATTGTTAATGCTACGCCTATGTTTTTGGTTTTCACTTTATCCAGGATTATTGTGCATCGGCTGGTGGTGGTGGGGATTCTGCAGAATGTACTCATATCTTAATGCATGCTAATGCAAATACTGTTCTGTCGAGGGTTATGGTATTTAAATATCCCTAGTGTTACAGCTTGTTCTGAGTTATTTTTGGCTGTTTGGATTATGTAATTTGGAGGATGATGGAGCCTGATATCTTAATACATGCTAATGTAAACACTGTTCAGCTGTCTAGGTTTATAGTACTGTTTAGCTATCCCTGATGTTACGCCTTGTTCTGCAGTTATTATTGACTGTTTGAATTATGCTCTTTGGAGGTTGAGAGAACTTGTGCATTGTTTACCATGCCTAATGTCAGGAGGGTAGTTAGTAGCTGTGAGAATGTTGCAAAAGGTGTGGATGTTCGAATGTATACAAATGCACACCCTGGTACGCTACTATTGTTTACCAACAATGTACTAATGCAATGGCTTACCTTTTATCATTGTCCATACTTATTGTGTTGAAAGGTTTGGAGTGTGGTTAGGGCCTGTGAGAATGTTGCAGTGTCCATTGTTTGCTTGGAGTATTTTTAATAGGGGGGCACAGACTGTAAACACATTGTTTATGCTATGCCTTTTTGTTTTCACGTCATCCAGAATTCTACCTAGACTTGGGGGGGGGGGTTAAGAATTCCACAGAATGTACTGATATCTTAATGCCTGCTAATGCAAACACTGTTCTGCTATTTGTTTATAGTGCTGTCTAACTGTTCTTGATATGCTTTGTTGCAATGACTTATTTTTATGGTCCATAGCTATTGTATTGAAAGTTTGGGAGTGTGGTTAGGGCCTGTGAGAATGTGGCAGTGTCCATTGTTTGGAGGTTTTTTTTGTAATGGGGGCTGTCACAGACTGTAAGCACATTGGTAATTTTTTTTCACTTCGTCCAAATTTGTGCCGAGATGGGGGGGTAAGAATTCCACAGAATGTACTGATGTCTTTAATGCATACTACTGCAAACACTGCTCTGCTATCCAAGTTTTTTGGCTGTCTGAATTAAGATGACAATTTTAGGAGGTTGATGGGGCCTGTGAGAATTGTGTCCAGATGTTTGGTTTTTAGCCTGTTCTCTCTCAATGATTGCATAGCACAATGTGGACAGCTGAGGCTACTAACAGAAATGGACTTCTTGTTTCATACCCTCCACGTAATGCATGGTACATTCCTTGGATTATGCTTTTGTACACGGATCCTGTGCTAAGAGGGGTTGTGGGAATGTCAGTCTCCCAGTCTATGTGCCACTTCATCCTTCCCACATGAGGTTTTCTAGCAAATCCATGATTTCATTTCTTTGTTCAAAAAATGATTTTGATTTGTTCAAGTCTGCTAAGAGATTGAGAGGAAGTGGGCATGTGTAGTCTGTATTGTACCGTAACATTTGTCTTGACTCAATTTGGTGTGTTTCCCTTCAAACTTGTGCCTCTCCTAGTCATTAGTTCTTTCAGACTTTAGTCTAAGAAGCTTGTAATATCAATCTTTTGCATCATTTGTGGCCTCTTCACATGTTTAGGGGGATGACAGGAGAAGAATTGTGTAGAAAAAGCTGACGTTCACCTCTAGTGATAGATATTTAACATGAAACTGTAACCTGGGCCTCTCATTACTTGTTTGTGCCTACTGGTTAGTCATTCTTCAGTCTTTCTGCCTGCAGTGCAATAGACTGTCAATGCAAGTCATTAAGCATTTATGGCCAAAGGACTCTGCATATGTATTAATTCTGCTTTACTTCCATTCCCAGTTAGAGATTAAGCGTACATATTTGTCAGGAGCAGCAAAAAGAAAGCTTCAGCAGCAGAGGAATGAGGATGCAAAGAGACAGGGTTCCATTATGAAATTTTTCTGTAACTCATCAGCGAGGGGAGATTCAGGAAAAAGTCTGCCTTCAGGACAACACAATGGTTCTGCATTACAGTCTGACCACTGTGAGGCCAGCATCCTTTCACTAGAAAGTAACCACTCTCTTGCGGCCACACCAAAGGCTACTTCCTGTGGACCTACAGCCATTACCATGGGTGAAAGCATGGCAGCAAAGGCAGACTCACCTGAGGTGTTGCCTGGATCACCAGACTTTGATACAGAAGGAGCCCATACTTCCGTAGTGACAGATGTGGCCTATGACTTGCAGGGAGTGTCGAGTACATCTTTGGAGGATCTAGGGACTTGGCCAGACTTGATTAGGGATGAGTTTAGGGTGGCTGCCATTCAGCATGGACCTGTGCAAGTGGTGTTAACACAGTTCCCAGTCAATGAGCACAAAAGATTTACATCTGAGAACTATTTCCATGTGCTGCCTAATGGAGCGAGAGCAAAACACACTTGGCTGGCATATTCGGTCTCACAGGATGCACTGTTTTACTTTCCATGCAAATTGTTTGGACATTCTAACCATCTTCTCAGGTCAGGTGGTTACAAAGCATGGAGAGAGATGTCCAAAGCTTTATACAGCCATGACAGAGCACCAGAGCGTATGGCATGCATGATGAAGTGGAAGGAACTGGACAACAGAATAAAGAGTAGGCAGACTATGGATGATAAGAGACAAGCAGTGGTTGAAAAGGAGATAACTAACTGGCGTGGTGTGTTAGAACGCATTATTGCTGTTGTCCAGTACTTGGCAGAATGGAACATGGCATTCCGTGGTACAACTGATGCCCTGGACACCTATGGCAATGGCAACTTCTTAGGTCAAGTGCAACTTTTGTTGCAGTTTGACCCTGTCATGGCTGGACATTTGCATCGTATCCGTAATAAAGAGATAATGGATCACTATATTGGGAAGGACATACAGAATGAAGTTATCCAGCTGATTGCAAATGCTATTTTAAGGATCATAGTAGGGAAGGTGAAGGACGCTAGGTACTTTTCTGTGATTCTTGATTGCACGCCAGATATCAGCAATCAAGAGCAAATGACTGTAGTAGTTCGGTATGTGGACATTTCGCAGACTGCAGCCACAGTTGAGGAACATTTTCTGGGATTTGTGCCTGTGAATGACACAACTGGGGCAGGACTGACAGAAGCTCTTCAGACTCTTCAAAATCATCAACTGGACATTAATGACTGTCGAGGACAAGGATACGACAATGGCAGCAACATGAAGGGGAAACACGCTGGACTGCAGGCCCGGATAAAACAGATGAATTCAAGGGCTTTTTATGTGCCGTGTGCCTGCCATAATTTAAATCTTATAGTTAGTGATGGAGCACATTCATCAGTACAGGCAGTGTCATTCTTTGGATGTCTGCAGAACATTTACGTACTCTGTTCAGCATCAACAAGCCGATGGCAGATCTTAAAACGGCACACAAATGTCACTGTGAAGCCACTGTCGGAGACTCGCTGGGAATGCAGGATAGACTCTGTCAAGGCAGTAAGATTTCAGTTGAAGGGAGTCATTGAGGCATTACAGGAGATAGGGCAAGCAGTCCGTACAAATGATGCTGCAACATATCAACAAGCAAGAGGACTGTGCTCAGAACTTATGTCATACCAGTTCATTGTATGTTTAGTGGTTTGGTATGATGTGCTGACAGAGGTAAATTGTGCAAGCAAAGTTCTGCAGAGTCCATCTGTTGATATTTCAACATGTGTCAAAGTGCTGGCATCCACTATGGACCTGCTTAAGAATTACAGAGAAATGGGATTTCAACATGCCATGGGCGAAGCCTCCAAGATAGCGGAAGAACTGGATGTTGGCACCACATTTCAAGAAAAGAGACTAAGGAAAGTAAAACGGTTCTTTGACTATGAAAGAGAAGATGAGACTGTACAGGATCCAGTGGTAAAATTACGTGTAGAGTTCTTCAATGTGCTGCTGGACACAACAATCCAATCGTTTACTGACCAGTTTCAGCAGCTTTCAGAGTTTGATAAGGCCTTTGGATTTTTATCAAATATTAAAGCCTTGAGTGATGTTGCAGAAGACACACTGCTGCAACACTGCAAGGCTCTGATAGAACAACTGACTGACAGAATAAGTGGCCACTGTGATATTGATGACTCTGACCTTGGACACGAACTTAAAAGCCTTTCTCGAATGATTGATTGTCACCACTGACTGTGTTAAATTTCCTTATTCGCAACCACTTGCAATACATATATATAAATACTTATGTTTCACTGCGCATTTATTTGACTGCGCCTGTTACAGTGGCTGCTGCAGAATGAAGATTTTCTAAGCTGAAACTCATAAAGACATACCTACATTCATCAATGAGTCAGGAGAGACTTTCAGGCTTAGCTGTGCTCTCAATTGAGCATGAAGTGGAACAAAGTGTATCACATGGCAGCCTCATTGAAGATTTTGTCCGGAAGAAAATTTGTAAGATCCCAGTAAAACTGTAGATTAGGTATGTGCTCATATTTCCTTTCAAGTAATCTTTTATAATGCTGTCGGGCAGTAATTTCAGGTAGTACTTTAGTGTGGCTTGTATGCTGTGCATTCACTTTTTTTGTTTGCGTACCTCCAACAGGTAGGACCATGAGGATGGAACTAGCCGGATGTTAGGCAAAGGCAGCTAGGAGCAGCTGAACTTGTCGGGAGCAGAAGGACTCGTGTGGAGTGGCAGGACTCATCAGGATGGTAGGACAGTTGGGAACAGCAGGACTCTTCAGGGGCTAGGACAGAAGCGAAGGAAGAACAGACAAGTGGCAACAGTCATAAGCTGAAGAGGTAAATGCATATGGAAGATGAATGCCACTTTGGTATTCATCTTTTTCTTTCTGGGCTTGAGTCTGCCTGTGTCAGACTTACTAATCCCCATTACTCTCATGTGCATGGGTTTGAGTCTGCCTCAGGCTCAGTAATCCCCATGTCTTTGTGTGTTTGGGTTTGAGTCTGTCTGCCTCAGGCTCAGTAATCCCCATGGCTTTCTTTTGGGTTTGTTTGGGTTTGAGTCTGCCTCAGGCTCTGTAATCCCCATGACTTTCCCTTCTATGTTGTCTGTAGTCTTTTCTGTGTCCCATAGCTGTGTTGTGTACATCTGCAGTGTGACTGTTCTGCGTGTCAGTAATTGTGTGGGTGTTAATGTTCAGTCTTGCTGTAGCAGTCTTTTTTATCATGTGTGTAAGAGTCTGTGTGTGTGAGTCTGTGTGTGTGTGAGTCTGTGTGTGTGTGAGTCTGTGTGTGTGTGAGCCTGTGTGTGTGTGAGCCTGTGTGTGTGTGAGCCTGTGTGTGTGTGAGCCTGTGTGTGTGTGAGCCTGTGTGTGTGTGAGCCTGTGTGTGTGTGAGCCTGTGTGTGTGTGAGCCTGTGTGTGTGTGAGCCTGTGTGTGTGGGAGCCTGTGTGTGTCTCGGAGTCTGTCTCTGTGTGTGTGTGGGTCTGTGTCTCTGTCTCGGAGTCTGTCTCTGTGTGTGTGTGGGGGTCTGTCTCTCTGTCTCAGAGTCTGTCTCTGTGTGTGTGTGGGGGTCTGTCTCTCTGTCTCAGAGTCTGTCTCTGTGTGTGTGTGTGTGTGTGTGTGTGTGTGTGTGTGTGTGTGTGTGTGTGTGTGTGTGTGTGTGTGGGTCTGTGTCTCTGTCTCGGAGTCTGTTGTGTGTGTGTGGGACTGTGTCTCTGTCTGTGTGTGTGTGGGTCTGTGTCTCTGTGTGTGTGTGTGTGTGTGTGTGTGTGTGTGTGTGTGTGTGTGGGTCTGTGTCTCTGTCTGTGTGTGTGTGGGTCTGTGTCTCTGTCTGTGTGTGCGTGTGGGTCTGTGTCTCTGTCTGTGTGTGCGTGTGGGTCTGTGTGTGGGAGTCTGTGTACCTCTGTGGGACTGGCTACCTTGATGCGGTACAAAGGCTTGTCATAATGTAACAACATTGCTACTAAATGCCAGTCAATGTGGGTGTCTTTGGGGAGTCAGTGTAGGTGTCTTTGTGTACCTCTTTGGGACTGGATACCTTGATGCAGTACAGAGGCTTAACATAATGTAACATTGCTACTAAATGCCAGCTGTAGCTCTTTATCTCATGGCACAAAATCTGGGCAAAGCCACAGATAATGGGGTTCCAGCCCCAAAGATCTGGGCAAATTTTAAATATTGCTGTTATAAACTGAATGTTAGAATAAAAGGTCTTGCCATAGATGTTCTAAAGGGTATATGAAGTTAAACTGAAATGCCTGCCATTTAATGAATTTAATCATCAATGATTGCCACAAAAAATCCAGAAAACTCTAAATTGAGGAACAGACCAAACAAGAGTCACATCTGAACCACAAAAACCAAGCAAACAAGTGAAAAACTGTAAAGGCAGCGAATCCAAAAAGCAAGGAACAGGCAGAATGTCAAATAACCCTTTAATACGTGAGCGTTTTCGGCAAGGAAATTTTCGTCACCTTCATCAGACAATTTCTGATGAAGGTGAGGAAAATTTCCTTGCCGAAAGCGCTCGTGTATTAAAGGGTTATTTGACATTCTGCCTGTTCCTTGCTTTTTGGATTGAGTCACATCTGGACATTCTTTGAAAATCTGAGCAGTTGAGTATGCAGTCAGTGTCTGCATCTGTGAGTGGCAACCTTGCTGTGGTACAGGGGTTTCATAATATCATTGGTACTCAATGCCAGTCAGTGTGTGCACCTGTGAGTTGCTACCTTGTCATGTGCATCTGAGTTGCTACCTTGCTGTGGTACAGGGGTTTATCAGGATTGTAACTGGCACTAAATGCTAGT
Source organism: Protopterus annectens (assembly GCF_019279795.1). NCBI lineage: Eukaryota > Metazoa > Chordata > Ceratodontiformes > Protopteridae > Protopterus > Protopterus annectens. Next base: position 1,221,369,797 of record NC_056741.1, on the reverse strand, counting down.
CAGTGTGTGCGCACCTGTGAGTAGCTACCATGCTGTGGTACAGGGGGTTGTCTTAATGCAACATTGGTATTGTGTCAGTCAGTGTGTACCTGTGATTAGCTACCGTACTGTAGTATAGAAGATTATCATAATGTAACCTTGGTACTAAATGCCAGTCTGTGGCTTGGCACATAAATTCTTAATGATCTGAATGTAGTGACACTAGTGGTTAAATGCTGCTGGATGAGCTTGACAGGGAAGGAGGTGCAATGGCAATGTGGTCACGCTTGATGTTCTCTTGAGTAGGGCCCCCAATCTGAACCTTGCTGGGTGCCCCCAAAATGCTAGCACCGGCCCTGGTTGGAGGTTATGAGTGGCATTTTCATAAGAGGCTGAGCACCTTGACCTGTGTGTGTGTGTGTGTGTGTGTGTGTGTGTGTGTGTGAAGGAAAAAAGTGAAATGGGCGTTGCCCTGAACCTAGGTAGATTGACCACAAGATGTCAGCAAAGTATTGTGATGTGAGGCATGCACGTCTGAAAGCAGAAATCAGTCGGCTGTGGAAGGCATTGCTCATGGGCTTTCCCATATGGTCTAGCAGTTAGGATTCCTGGTTTTCACCCAGGCGGCCCGGGTTCGACTCCCAGTATGGGAATGGGTTACACTTTTGGGGGTTTAATTATAAACAGCTACTACCAGGCAGATAAGATCAGATAAGACTACTCGGGTTAATGATAGTGCTGATGCGCTCCTCCTCAACTATATTCTCTTCAAAAACTTAAGTCATTCGGCTCCAGCCCCATCTCAGTGTCTTGATGACCTTGCAGTGAGGTGGACCTACATACTGCAGCGTCCTCCACACTGCAGCAAACATGGCCTTGGTACAGTTGAAAACAGCAACTGCCGTGAGCTCTGCTTGATCTGTGAAATAGAGGTGGATGCCTAGTAAGATTGGCACTTGAACTGCAGCCGTTATCAGATGAATCCTAAGGTAGCTACGCCATGAGTGTACTGCAGTGGCTTGTATAGTCGGTGGCCAGGTTTTTATTCAGTTTCCACCTGGATGGACTGATCCACAGGGAAATGTACAGACCCTATCAGGTCTACGTGAAGCTCCAGACTCCAGATTCAATCTTCTTCCCAATGGTGCTGACTGATTTGGGCCACATCAAGGTCAGGAAGTGCACTAGAATGTCTGCGCTCCCTGCGGATTTGTGAAAACTGTGGAACAGGGACTGGAAAGGTCTCTCTTGTTTGGCTGTGATCACGGTGGATATGTCACCCTGTATGCTAGTGATCAAGATGAAGAACATATCTGTGTGCCTGTGCTTTGTGTATGATTAGCAAGTAGGGAGCAGACTAGGCTGCTGCTCAGCACCTAATAGGAGGCGGGTCAGCATCAAAAAGAAAGGTTCGAGGGCCACTGCTGTCAACGCGTACATTCTGAGTAAATGCTGCCTGATTGCAGCAAGCTGTCGTGAAGCTACTGAAAGTATTCACTTTGCTGGGAGTGATTTGATAAAGTTGAAGATGAAATGCAACATCCCTTCCTTTTTCGCTTCTGTGTGATACACAGTAGCATTAACAAAGGTCTGAAAGGGAACTTGTGCGCTGAGTTTGGGGGGAGATAGAGAAGGGCCTCTGCAAAGAGTTCAGACTTCTACTGTCCTACCTCGTGTAACGATATCATGACACTGAAGCTGTACTTAGGATGTAGATGACTTTATTTGCTCTGTTACTGGGAAGTCATGATCATTTTTTCTCTGTGACCTGTGCTCTTGTGAGTTAAGATCCTAAGGAGTTAAGTGTACAAAGCAGATTTGGGGTAGTGCAGATGCCCTTCCAAGCACTGATGTCTTACGATTGTTTCCTGTTGTACAATCAGCACAGCACAACGTTCATGCTGCCACCTTATTTTCTTCTTTTTCTAATCTGTCTCACCATTTACAAACTACCTAATCAGTATTTAGGCCTCACCTGGATGTCTTACGATTGTTTCCTTGCCTGTGTGTTTCTGGACATTCTTGTGTTTGCTTTTTGTGTCTGTAGTCGTTTTTTGTACACTGAATGTGGCTGAATCAAGTCTCTGTGGATCTACCCATTCCACAATTGACTAAAACCCAATAAATAAAGAAATAAATAAATAAAACGAGGGAGATGGATGTCTAATGACAAAAAAGAAAAAAGGCTGGTATAGCACGAGCAGTCAAGTAAAGTTAAGCAAGGGGTTGGGCTTTATAGCATTGGCGGTATAGTGGTGAGCATAGCTGCCTTACAAGCAGTTAAGTTGTGTTCGCTTCTCAGCCAATGCAAGAAGTCAGTACATTTTAGCATTCTTCTGGATCCTTCTGCAAAGACACACAGCTTATTTTGCAAACTATTTTGTGACTCTTTGTTCTCTTCTCTGCCCTTAGCTTTTCACAAAACACACTTTCTCATGTGGCAGTGTCAGCCAGCTTTCATCACACTTTTGTTTCACCTGCCACAGGACAGATTCCCGCACATCTGTGTGCCTTTTATTGCTACTTTTCTCAGAATAATGCAGAAAGTGAGAGGATTCCCTGAATGTATCCTGAGAGGTGGATGTGCTGCTGATGAGCTTTGAATCACAGTGGCTGACTTCAAGTATGTGCAACTTGACCTCTGCAGCAGAAGAATCGCATGGGACTTTATGTCCTATGACTGTTGGTGGCTCCTGTGATTTACCATGGCGTGTTGGACTGGACTGTCGAATTTTACCTTTTGACAAGCTGCTAGGCAGAGCAGTCGAGTGAAAGATGAGAAAGACTGAAACCCATCATGTGGGAGGAAGTGTTTAATTCTGGAACTAAAGGTGTCGGAGAGAGGGCTAGAAGAAGGGGCATGCCATGCTGCCTGGACGATGAAGGCCCTAGTTGAGAGAATGTGTGGCAGGGAGTTCCTGTATCCAAGTGAGGCCTAAATGCTGATTAGGAGGTATGTAAAGAGTGAGACAAATTTGAAAGAGAAGCGCATCAGGTAGTAATGTGAATGTTGGGCTGTGCTGGCAGTAAATGGTGCAGTGTGGAGAGGAAGTAGAGAAGGTGGTTGGAGGTTATGAGTGGCATTTTCATAAGAGGCTGAGCTCCTTGACCAGGAAAAAATGAAATGGGCGTTGCCCTGAACCTAGGTAGATTGACCACAAGATGTCAGCAAAGTATTGTGATGTGAGGCATGCATGTCTGAAAGCAGAAATCAGTTGGCTGTGGAAGGCACTTTTCATGGGCTTTCCCATATAGTCTCTGGGAATAGATTGCACTTCTTCAGGTTTAATTATAAACAGCTACTACCAGGCAAATAAGATCAGATAAGACCACTCGAGTTAATGATAATAGTGATGCGCTCCTCAACTAGATTCTCTTCAAAAACTTAAAGGATCACTAAATGCTGCTTTGCTTGCTTTCTCATTTCCGAGGTTCTCTTTTCCTCTATTTTTTGAATGTAGCACTGTATCATGTTCTTTTGGTTGTCCAGATTGACAATTTTCCCGATTTTTTTTCATTAGCTGTTCTTACAGCTCCGGTACTGTGAGCCATCTTTGACCATATCACAATCTCACATAGCTGAAGAGAAGTTATGGGCGCTTGAACCCTTTGGTAATAACGCCCTTTTTTACTTTTCACGTTTTCGTCCGTTGCTGCCCAGGAACCCCCCACGACCAGCCAGCTTCAGTCCTTTTGCCCTGGGAATGCTCCCAAACACTAACTATGCATGAGATATTTTACTTTTCGTTCCTGCAGCCTGTAAAAATGCAATGCTGACTGACTGTGGGAACTGTTTTCTTCATAGTTGTTGCTGCACGCATCTGTTTTGTTGAGGGATTGCTATAATACCTGCTTTTCACACAAATGTTCTCCAGCGACGATTTTATAACTAGAGGTATCTGTATCACATTTTTCTTTAAAAGTTTTTTCCCCTACATATATGTACAGGCCATACAATGTTCCATAGTAAAAATACATTGCAACTGCTTAGTTTAAGAAGTCGGGACAGAGGCAAAAGTAATGGGAAATAGGGACACGTTAAATATTGCTGTTATAAACGTAGATATGTGTTCAAATAAAACCAGTGTTTGCATGCATTTCACCAAAAATTCATCTCATTATTTACTGATTTTAATCCGTAGGCAAACCAGAAAATGTTAATAGGATGGCCCTAAGTTATAAACCAAAATGTGGACATTCTGCAAAAGTTTGTACTATTTATAAGTATAGGTTTTTCATTACACATAATGCCTGTTACTGCTGTGGAGAAACCTGACTGCATTATTTTCCTCTGGCTAAGCATCACTTTTGCTGTTTAGCCAGTGTAAAATAAGAAAAGAAGACTTTTATGTAAAAATAGAAGTGTGTGTGTCTGAGTGTGTGTATGCCTGCATTTCAGTGAGAGTGAGATCGATTGTTCAGTTATTTTACACTCACTAATCAACAGTTTTGCTCCTTATCGAGTGTAAAATAATCAAAGAAATTTAAGAAAAAAAAATAGGTGTGTGTGTATGCCTGCATTAGAGTGCTAGTGAGATAGATCGTGCAGTTATTTTACACTCACTAAGCAGCAGTTTTGCTGCTTATCGAGTGTAAAATAATCAAAGAAATTAAAAAAAAAAATAGGTGTGATGTAAAGATGTGGATTACATGTGCCTGTGAATGTGTTTGTGGATGTACGAATGTGTGTGCCACCTATTTTTGCACACTGCCCACTCACTCCCATAAGATGCCAACTTACCTACTCCCTGTTCTGATATGCCACTTTCCCTTTTCTATACATAATGCAGATAAGGGTGTGTTATCATGATACCTAATTCTGCATAAGTGTAATTAATACATGTAATGCACTGCTCATCTTGGTCCCCACATACAAATTATATTGCCATGCCTAACACGTTATACAGGAGCAATCATGGCCTATATTATCACAGGATCATAGGATCATAGGAGGTTACTAGGTTAATGGCCCCAGGGCCCTTACAAGCCTAGCCCAAGTTCAGCCTGTGTTCTCAAGGGTGTCTGGTACAAGCAGTCCTGTCCTCTGCAAACTGCCTTCCAGCCCTCATTCAGGCATGACAATGTCATGTTATTTTGTTTTGTTCACACACCCATGTATAGCTGTTCCTCTATGTCCCAGTTGCCGGCATTCTATATGGTTGTTAAAGACAGTGCAGATTTACCTTACCAGGTATGATTTCTTTCCTCAGTATACCTACATCAGCTGTTTTAAAGTCTGGTGTACTAATACAGTAAAGTCCCGATTCCAGAGTTGAGTGTATTAGTGAGGTCTCTCCTTAAGTGTACCTCTTTGAGAAACCATGTCTGCTTCAGGTGGTGGGAGCAGCAGGGCTCCTGTGTCGTCCCTAAGGGAGAACAAGCTTATCCTGTTCTTCCTCCCAGAGACTATCAGGAGTGCCTGCTGGGGCAGTATGAGGGCACTTTGTATACCAGGAGTGCCTGGTGGGGCAGTATGAGGGCTCTTTCTATGCCAGGAATGCCTGCTGGAGCAGTATGAGGGCCCTTTCTATACCAGGAGTGCCTGCTGGGGCAGTATGAGGGCCCTTTCTACACCAGAAGTGCCTGCTGGGGAAGTATGAGGGCCCTTTCTATACCAGGAGTGCCTGCTAGGACAGTATGAGGGCCCTTTCTATACCAGGAGTGCCTGCTGGGCAGTATGAGGGTCTTTTGTACAAAAGGAATGCCTACTGGGGCAGTACGATGGCTCTTTATACACAAGTAGTGGCTGCTGGGGCAGTACAATGGCCCTTTGTACAATACTGATGCATGGCACAACCTTGGCATAATGGTGAGCGATGCCACTAGCACTGCTCATTTGGGTCACCAGTGCAAGCATCACTATAACAACCAGTGCCAGCACCACCATAACCTGTTTAGCTATTTGGAAGCAGAAATTAGGGATAGACAGTCTTGCTTCTTTCCGAATACCAGACTACATAGATAAAAATCCCAGAGCAACTCAGTGATACTCCCTGCTGTCAAGCCTATCTCCTTCACAGGTTAACTCAAACAACATTAAGCCCAATGAAATCAAGGATACCAAACAGACTGAAAATATAAAATGTCCATGTAATCATCATAACTTTTATGGCAGCATCAATCTTCCATGCTTTAAACTTTGTAGATCCTGCACAAACCCTGCTATATGTTTTAGTGCACACTTATTGTGAAAATATGCACATGTAAACTGTAGTAGTCCATTATGTCTATTAGATATACCCTCCAAAGCCCCAAACTATTGGCACCCTTATTTCACCAAATGCAGGTAAACAACCAATTTGGCATACCCATATTCAGAGAAATTATTACATATGTTAACTTATGATGCATTCTACACTGTTATAACAATTTAAATCACATCCCTTAGCCAAGTGTGCAAAACTATAGAAAAAGTCAGTAATAAAACCATCCTAAAGCTTGTTCATTTTTCTTGGTAACAGGCATATTTTAACTAATAATTAATCTTCCTGCAAACACTTGCTTACCTAAACAACAGATAAGCCCACTGATTTTTTTAACTAACTGCACCAGCTCAAAAATGTACCACCTCAATCTTCAAAATGCTCACTACAAAAGTCCTTGTAGTTTCTGGTCCAGGAATTTCAAGTCTGGTTCTGAATATAAATCTTCTCTGGCCAGGTAAACCTTTTCAACCTAGCCTCCTATCAGATAAATCAGATAGCCGCATAGCCAATGATTTCAAAAACTGTTCCATTACTGTAGCAAAATCTATAACCCCCTAGTAGTACTCCTAACTATTCCTACCCCTCCTTTTTAACCCCAAATCCTTCTCTCCTTTCAGTCTCCAATCAGTTCCTACTAGTAAAATAGCAAGTCTTTTGGCCAAACTCAAAGCTCCAACAGTACCCGTTGCTTAGCTACCTACCAATTTCCTATCACTAGCTTCTGATGCTCTGGCATGCCCCATCAGTATTCTCATCAAGTCCATTACTGAGTCTTTCCTTCCAAAATCCTGGAAACAATCTATCATAATACGCCCCCCTGCAAAGACCCCTGCCCATTTAACATTACCGACTACAGGCCTAATGCTGCACTTCCACCTTTTTCCAAAATACTTGAATGCTGTACCCACTTCCAGCTTCTTTGTTTTCTTTTTCAGCTTGACCTATTATGACACATACAGCATGGCTTCCATCCTCACCATAGCACAGATATTGCCCTCCTTACCTTCCTTCTCATCACTCTTCCTAGACCTATCTTAAGCATTTGTTACAGTACTAAGAACCAAACAACGTCTCAAGTGGTTTCCCAAAATGGTGTCTCAGGTATTCTTTAATACACTGATAACTCATGTTAAACTGCCCAGTGTGTAAAATGGCAATCTACCCAATCCTCTTATCAACCAGCCACAACAGGAGCCCCACAGGGGTCTGTCTTAGGTTCCCTATTATTCAACATTTACATAAATGACCACCTTGTATCGCTACTCTCCACATTGGTTCAATACACAGATGATGCTACCCTCATCTTCTCAGTCACAGCCTTAGCAGAACTACAAACCCTCACCCAACAATCCTTCTGTAATGTTGACCAGTGGATTAACAACTCTCATCTACTGTTACAACCCCAGAAAAGAAAACTTATGTTTGCCCCTAACTGTCAAAAACAATCAAAACAATCCTTTGTAATACACTCCCTGCAAAACATTAGCATTGATATTATGCCCACTACAAAACTCCTAGGAGTTACAGCTGATGGGCACCTCTCATTTGATGCCCATGTACAGCAGCAATCCATAAAAAAGGTCCACCAAAAACTTGGTAACCTGTATAAGGCTAGCTGTTAACAGGTCTATATTAGAAGACCGAAGACACTTTCGAAGGTCGAAACTTAGGCTGAAAATGCAAAATATCGAAGTGGCTGTTAAGTGAATTCTTTCCCTGGGAAAGAATTTGCTTGGCCACTTCGGTACTTTGCCATTTTCGGCACTGTAGTGCGGTCTCGGAGTTGGTATATTTAAGTAGAAATGTTTGAAATTGTTTATTTATTTATTTTATGTTGGAACAGCGATTTTATTCCCTTGGAAAAAAAATCGCTGTTCTGACACTTCAACATTGTAAGCTTTCACTTACATAGGGTCGATTAAACACCGTTTGCTTTTTTAAGTGTTCAGTGATCTAATATAGACCCCTGTTAACTGTCTGGCCAAGACTTAAAACTGCATCAGCTGTATATCTACTTCCCAGCCTGGTATATGCAACCCCTATATTCGCACACCTCCAATCCTCACAGTTACACAAACTGCAACATTGTTATAACAAAACAGCAGGATTTGCAGCCCACCTACCAAACAGGACCCATCACTGTATTGCCCTCTATAAATTTTCCTAGATTGACTAACATCTAAAGTTTCCCAACTGAAAACCACCCATGATATACATGGAAGGACTGTGGCTGACCAAGTTCACAGATGAATGCAAACTGGGCGCCATAATCGACTCTCCAGCCGACACAAGCATCCTACAAAAGGGCCTCATAGAAACAGACAACTGGTGCCAGAGCCATGGCCTCAAGCTAAATGCCAAAAAGTGTATAGTCATCCCCTTTGACAAAAACAAAGTGCCCACAAATTACCACATAGGTGGTAATCCATTAAGTACGGAAGTAATTAGGGACCTGGGGACCCAAGTTGATAGCAATCTCTCATTTGACAACCACGTGGCCAAAGTGGTTAGAAAAACATTTTATATAGCCCACCTAATCATGAAGGGATTCACATCTAGATCAGGGGAGGTCATCGTGCCTCTTTACTCATCCCTCATCAGGCCCATAATTGAGTACAATATCCCTTTTGGGATGTACCTTACCAGACACCTGCAGCAACTGGAAAGACCCCAAAAGTACCTCACCAAGAGGATCAAAGGGCTCAAACAGATGCCATATGCTGCCCGGTTAAAGAAACTCCAGCTCTACTCAGTGGCATACCACCTGCTCAGAGGCGATCTGTGCCTGACGTATAAAGCCATGTCCAACCTGGAATTGTTGGACATGCTACACCTCAGAAAATCCAAATGCCATTGAGCTACACGCTCGAGAGACTTGAACCTCAGCACTGAAATAAATAGGACATGCTGGAGGGACAGATTCATAACCCAGAGGCTCCCTTCACTCTGGAATAAAATCCCAGTCCAGGTTAGGCAGAGTCCCTCATTGACTCTCTCTCCAAGAGGAATTTTGATGAGTGGATGGGAGATCGTAGGTTTACCCTGGGTATCACTTCTGTACCACTGTTAGACAGAGGCACAGTATACTAACCTCGAAAAAGGGCATAGCAAAATTCATTTAAAATGGGTGGCGAAAGCCAAACACACTATGGCTAGGCTTATAAATGCCCTAGGGCAGATAGCCTAGTATGAACCTATGAACCTATTTACTAACCTCAAAACTGCCCCAAATCAGAGCCTACTTAACTGGCATACCACTGAGATCTGAATCTTCTCATGTGGTATCTGCATCAAAAGTCACCAACTCTTATGGGAATGTCATATACTCTCACAGTGTAGCTAAAGTCTGGAACTGCCTTGCCTATAGCACCAAGCAAATTAAATCCAAACATAAATTTAAAAAGGAACTAAAATCCATCCTTCCTACTTACCTCCCTGTAACTATAACTCAGCCCCAATAAACCTGCCCCTAAAATCTGCTCCAAACTTTAGACCAGTTATTTCACCCAAACCACCATAGTAAAAACAGCCACTGTCTCAAAATTTTAAATCTTCCTTATGTCCCGCTAATACATCCTCAACCATTAAATGCAGGTTTGTTATATATCTAACTTTAATATGGCTACTCACTGTTAAACGGCCTTATGCCTAGCTTGCAATAAATAAACCTCACACTCTACTTACTTTACAATTCACTACTACAATGCTATTTCATTTTATAACAATGTTAGCACAAGTCACTTACAGTGTAAATTTATTTTATAATAATGTTAGTAGAATTCACTATTACAATAATTCATTTTATAACAATGTTAGAACAATTCACTATTACAATGCAAAATTCTCATGAGTCTAACCTCAATGTAATCTTTTCTTACTATAGGATCATAGGATCATAAGAGATTACTAGGCTATCAACCCGGAGGTCATGTTAAGCCTAGCCATTTCAATTTCAACTCAATGTAATGTCGTAGAGGTACTAGTCAATACCCAATATTGCATTTAGTGATGACTACCCATGTCCAGGAGGGTTGTGGGTGCTATCCCCAGTAAGAATTTATGGTGCTCCATCCACTCATCCAGGTTTCTCTTGAACAGTGTCATAGAGGTGCTCTGTTTCACATGAATTGGTAGCCTGTTCCAAAGATGTGGCAGTCACTGGGAGATAAATCTGTCCCTCCAGCATGTCCTATTTAAGTCACAGACCATCCAAAAGACACTTGGGAAAAAACACTTTTTAGCACTCCTCGGCTGTTCTTTTGTTACTTTAAGTTGCAGACCATATTTAAGTCCCTGGAACAGGTAGCCATAGACCCATTTGATTTACGGATATGCAGTAAGTTCATTAGGTTTGGATCTTGAGTTGCTCTGTAGGCCAGACATAAGTCTCCCCTAAGAAGTGTATACAATACATAGTATAGTGACAGTGATTTTAGTCGATTCATGTAAGGCACATGCTGGAGGCCCTTTATCTTCTTTGTTAGAAACCCCTGAGGTCTCTCTAACTGCTGTAGGTGCTTAGTACAGTACATACTGAATGGGGCATTATGCTCAATTATGGGCCGGCTAAGTGGCAAGTGTAGGGGGAGGTTATAACTTCTTTTGCTCAAAAGGCGATGCTTTTACAAATCAAGTGAGCTACATGGAAAGCTTTCTTTACAATAGTAGAAAAGTGGTGGTAGAAGTTAAGGTCATGGTCAACCTGTGATCCCAGGTCCCTTACCACTTCATGGGTACTTGGGGTATTGTTGTTAATTTAATAGTGTGAAGGGGCATTGTTTGTGCTGAAGGGAATGATGATGCATTTCTTGGATTTAGTTTGAGACCATGACTAATACACCAGTCGTTGGTCTATGTGAGACTCGACCAGCTGTATGATGTTAACTACCATCCTTATAACTTTCATGATTACAAAATATTATGTTACTTGTCATATCTGCTATATCTGTAAATTATGATTTTTTTCTGATGCTTACATTTGTTTGTTGGTGGAGATTTTCTTCCTGGGCCTCTGCTAAAAAGGGATTTTCTTTATAACCCAATGGACTTTCCCAGTAAACAAAATGGAAATAAATAAATATCTAAATAAATAAATAAAATACTGTAAGCATATGTTTTCTTTTTTTTCTTCCTACTTTGTCTTACAGAGGTGTGTGAGTGTAGAGAGATAGAGATCATGGAAGGATCAGGAACCAGAAATGCCTCTCCTGACAGCAGGATAGGTACATCCTGTGCACTAATAACATATTGCCTACCTTTTGTAACATAGGTAATATATGAGTGCACTAATGTGTTCTGTTTTTGTTTTGCTTCCTTCTGCAGGTCCTGTTGTCACAGTAAGTCACCTCAGCCTGCCAGTGCTGGTACTCCAGTGAGCACAATTCCAGCCTCTCAGTAGGGGGATGGATGTCACCCTACTTTAGGTGGGCCTGGAGGGTGGTCTTTGTCACAAATACTCCAGAGACAGAGAGAGGCTTCTCTTCTGATAGTGGCCCTGGATGTCCACTGTGGTCATTAAGCATCAGCTGTGTAGGTTGATGATGTTTAAGGTGTACCAGCAACTGGATGCCTGCCTCGTGCCCATGGACTATCACCTAGCACAGCTGGTTGAGTCTTGTAATTGGCAACCCCTGACATTCAGGTTGTCATAGACACAGACTGCTCATGATATCAGCCATGACGGTGACGGATGTCTGTGTGGGGTGACCCCTGGGCCAGTACAGAATCTGTAATTTATTCTGCCCTATCTCCCATCAGTGTATTATCCCACTTTCTGTGTCACTCCCAATATCTTGTTTGCATACAAGTCCTCCCCACCACCAAATGTCCACTCTCTTTCAGCATGTCAGTCCACAGCTGTCCCCACCTTTTATGTCAATGCCACCCATGTCTGCCTATGTCTTTGTTTTATGTTTATGTGTCTCTGTAGACTTCACCTCTCTCTGTCTCTTCCTCAGCCATTGCTTAATTTTTTCTCCAGCTAGCTTTATCTTCTTATATGAAAAATGGGAGCCTTTCCTTGAAAAGAAATACCCTTTCTTCCATGACTTATTCTTTACGATTAACCTTGTGTATTTTTTCTCTGCTTGCATCTCCTCCTTTTCTTGCTTTCCCAGCTCCTTTTCTCCCCACTTATATGCTGATCTGGGTAGGTACTTTGCTGCGCTGGTCTCCTTAGTCTCATTGCCACTGCACACGTGGTGACAATGAGGTGCTTTGCTGCACACATGTATCTATAGCTTTATGCATGCTTGGACGTGTTTTCTGAGAATCTGACTAATCTAGTTACATGCATTTTGGTAGAATGACTTCTCCACAATATCTGCCTAACACCAGTTGCCCTTGTAACACAGGGCCATTAACTTTCTTTGTACTCCATTTAGCTGAATTCTTATGCAATGCAAGTCGTAATTCATATCTAACCAGCTATGGGTGATGTCATACTATGGATGCCTTGGAATGTAAGTGCTGTGCTGCTGCAAAATGCTTGTAGCTCCCAGCCCTGTGTATCTGAAGTAACAGAAACAGCATGGCTTTGTGTAACTGTGATGCTAGGGATATAAGAAATATATTACTCTACACGTTTCTCTCTTTTAGACACAGGGCATACAAACTGCATGCTAACTGATTAATTTCTGCAGTGAACATTTTATAATTATCAAGCACTTCACCACCTTTTGAGTTTGTTTAGTCTCCTTTGAGCAGGTAACCTATAATGTATTTTCTTTTGAATGACAAAAGTGACACTAATACTCTCTAAAGTTGAGGATGTGATCATGGCACTAGAAAGGTCACAGCTGGAGTACCGTGTCAGGCTGAGAAAACCATGGGGCCCGGGACTGGGTTTACCAAGATGTTAAGGGTACACAGCACTAGCAATAGAGGTAAGAAAAAAAATAGGTGTGTGTGACTGAGTGTCTGTGTATAGGCCTGCATTAGAGTGCTAGTGAGATAGATCGTGCAGTCATTTTACAGTCGCTAAGCAGCAAACCAACTTATTGTAGTTTTGCTGATTATCGAATGTAAAATAATCAAAGAAATTTAAGAAAAAAATAGAGGATATGGCATCTTCTTGGAGCACTCCAGGGTATATTATCTCATCATAATAAAGGGATAAAAAGTAATGACCAAGTCTTTTGGTTTTTGGGCAGAGCACTCCTCTTACCTCTAGGTTGATAAGGAAAAAAAAAAGGTCCAATATTCATCATATTGATCACTGTTGGAGCAGCCTTTGCTATATGGGTTACAGTCTGTCAAGAATGTAGCACTGGGCCATTTTCCAAAGCTTCAGGGCACCTTCCATATTCCCAAACTGTTAGCTCAAATTGAACTGAGTACAAAGACACGTTTGGGCACCAAGCCCTTCTGGGCTTTCCTGCTATTGAAGAGAGTGCTCCTCTGCAGGATTTCGAGGATCGATGGTTGGTTTAGGTTATTCTTTTGCAGGGTAGGTAAGTTCCCTTTGGGGGAGAAACCTTACACATTATTCTTTTTAAGTTAGGAGTTTGTATTTTACTGGACTGTCATGAGTCTCAACTGTACTTTTAAATAGCAGTGCACTATTTCTTATCAGTTTAAAAGTTTTTTTAAGTAGTTGCAAAGTATTTATTCTGTGGAGAAATTCTTTCTTTTACTTTGTGGGGCAGGCAGAGTGTTAAAGTGCTTATAAAAGTTTTCATATGCATGAGGTTAGAGTGAGATCGATTAAGCAGTTATTTTACACTCGCTAAGCAGTAGTTTTGCTGTTTAGTGAGTGTAAAAGTAAATTAATAAATAAGAAAAGAGATAAGTATGTACCTATCTGTGTATGTGTGCTTGTTTCTGTCTGCATGTCTGAGTGGATGCATGCTTGCCTGAATGACATCTAAAGTGTGTTTGTGTGTGTATATGCTTGGGAAAAGTGGCAGAAGCAGCAGCAGTTCAAAGAGCTCTGCATACCTCTCCACCTCTTAGCTCAAGATATCTGCAAAAGCCTGAAATTTTTTTTTTTTCTTGAGGAATATTGAAGACATAGCCTTGCTGACCACCCCTACCCCCCCCCCCACACACACACACACACACAGACACACTTTACCCATGAGAAGATGATGAATCTTTCTCTGAAATTATTAAAGAAAGCTGGATGCATTGCCACAAGTATGTACTATCAGATGCTTGGAATTTAGAAGACCATCAAGAAGTGCCACTAGTTCTAACATACTATACAGCTTCTGTTACTTCTTATTACTCAGGCCAGCTAATACTGACTGTACAAGTGTTTTTCCTACAAGTTTTCTGTATGTTTACAGGTCTAATATGCATATAAAACTGAACTGTAGAACTCGTCTTAATAAAATTTACAATAGATTTGTCCTACATTGGTTTGATACCTTTCAGATGTGTTTACTTTGGCTTGATGGAACATATTTCATTAGAAAAGATTGATGCTACATACATATTTATGTATAGCTATATTGGTTTACTATCAAATGCATGAAAATCACAACCAGGGATGGTGATTTCAGCGACTCATATCCTCGACTCATACATATTAAGTAGATCTTAAGGTCGACGCAGCAATATCGACAATGGTCTGTCAATATTAATGTTGGCAGCTGCCATTGCCAACTATGCTTTGTGTCCCTGCTTTTTGTACATCCTTCTGAATGGACGTACACATGAACACTGACATTCCGACTGTCGCTCCTACCATGTTCGAGGAGGAGGCTGTCGTGCAACTGAATTTCGACATTTTGATTGTAAACTTATATATATATATATATATATATATATATATATATATATATATATATATATATATATATATATATATATAATGTATATCTATATATATCTATATGTGCAGCGGTTAGCGTTGTCACTTCACAGCAAGAGGTTCTCTGGTTAGATTCTCAGCTGGGGTGACTTCTGTGTGGAGTCTGCACATCCTCCCTGTGGTCACATGGGTTTCCTCCAGGTGCTCCGGTATCCTCCCACATTCCAAAGACATGCAGTAGGTGGATTAGATGCTCTGAATTGACAGTAGGTGAGAGTGTGTGCATGAGTCAGTGGTGCGAATGAACTACCACAGCAGGGCTAGCCACCCAGCGGTGTAAACGTTAGCTTGAGATGATTGTCACTGTGGAAGTGTCACCCCAACCCCATGTACAAAATGAGAAAAGGGCCTGAGGATGCATGGATTTGTTTACTGGGATGGCCCAGCGGGGTCAAAAAAGACCCATTTTTCAGTGGAAGCCCGGGGAGAAAATCTCTGCATACAGTTATTAAAAATTACAAGAAACTTCAAGAAGAGAAAGCTACTAGCAAGACGTAAACAGCATACACACATAAGCAGTACATACATTTGCATATTTTACATGCAGAGTAGTATGAGAATGGAAACATCACATGGTAATTGAAATTAACTTGCATAACTTGCACGATATCTTGTAAGAATTAGAAGGGATTATCAGACTTGTAGTTATTACCATGGCCATCAGTCAGGCTTACATATTTTATTAATCTATTTGACTTTTGGAGACCGGGAAAATATCCGACTGGGTCAGGAACCCATTTCCAGCGGTGGTCCAGGGAGAAAAGCTCCACAGGGCAAATTTTGATCAGTAGAAGTTTATAAAATAAAATTTAAAACAGGTAAACTACTGTACATTAGCAGAATAGTTTAGTATGACCATGAAAAATAGTAGTATTGCACTGAGTCTAGTTTCAGATGTATCCATTATGTTAGATACAATTGTTAACATATACAGCCACCTTAAACAAGGGGAGCAAGAGGTAGGAAGACAGGGGTATTTAGGATAATTAAAGGGAAGTAAGGAGTGGTTTGTCTGGAGTAGAGCATAAGCAGAGCCAATTATTTGTTGGTTGCTCCGCAGGTAACATTTTGATTTTGGATGAGTTGGCTGTGTTGACTATATGCTGGGGAATAAATTTCCAGGCTTGTGGTATTTGTTTTGAGAAGATAACATCTCTGAAACTGTTGTTGGCTTTTATAACCTTTAGAAGTAATTTGTTGCATGATCACAATGATCTACAACTGGAGTATGGGTGAACTAGGTTTTTAAGGGTTGGACATTTTGCTGGGTGGTGGATGATGGAGTGGGTGATGGTGAATTGATTGAGTCGTATAAAGTTAGGAAGTTCAATCCATTTTAGTCTTAGAAGGGCTGTGCAGTGGAGTGATCTGTGTGGGTGGTTGTAAGCTAACTTGGCTGTTTTATTGTAGCAGGACTCAAGCTTGTGAAGCTCTCATTTTCTCAGATTAGTGAAAATAGGGGAGGCATATAACAGAGTGGACAGTAGATGGGTTCTGGCTATAGACTGTTTAGAGGTTTGGGTAAGTAATGACTTGGATCAGTACAGAGTGCCAAGTTTAACGTGTACCTTTTGGATTGTTGGGGCTATGCGTTTATCATATTTTAGGCAGTTGTCAGTGGTGACACCTAGCAGTTAGGTGTGGTCAACGTGATCGATTTTGGTTTTTTTGGAGTGTATGTTTAAAGGGAAGGGGAGCTGATGTGTTTTCTGAGTTTTTAATAGCATTAGTTTAGTCTTATTGTGGTTCAGTTTGAGTTGATTGTTTCAGAGATATTGTTCTACATCTGTGAAGGATTTCTGTGCTTTGTGGAGGAGCTCAGGGAGGGATGGGGCTGTGTAGATGCGTGAGGAGTTAACCTGCGTATTGTATAATTGCTGTTGAGTCAATGGTCGAACTGAGTTTGTTGGTAAAAATGGTGAAAAGTAATGGTACAAGTACTGAAACTTGTGGGACGCTGAGACAGGAAGCAGCGATGAGATTTTATTGTGTAAATTTACTAATTGTTGTCTTGCTGACATGAGATGGCTGGTTGGGAGAGATTCAGGGAGGCTAGTTTGCCGAGACATTTTTAATGTGCGACAGAGTTAAAGGCCTTTGACATGTCTAGGAAAATATATGCTATACGTATTGATTGTTGTTTCTGAGCTGGTTTACTATGGCTGTGAAGCTTATAAGGGTGGCAGTGGTGTGATGTTTTGGATGAAAGCCATGCTGCAAGCTCGAGAGCAGGTCATTTTTTTATTAGATAAGGCAGGAGTTGGGAGTGAATACATTTTTCAAGGATTTTAGCAAGGGGGAGGAGAATAGCTATTGGCCTATAGTCTGATAACTCTGTGGATGTGCCTCCTTCATGTAGGGGAATAACGTGTGAGATTTTCCAAAGTTTAGGGACATATTCTTCTGAGATGGAGCAGTTAATTAGTATGGAGACTGGATAAGCGATTGCATCACCTGCTAATTTATTAGGGAGTTGGTCTGCTGCAAGACATGAAGGTTTTATTTTGTGTGTAGCTAGTTTGCACTGGATTGAAGAAGAAATAATTAGTTTGGGGTGTTGAATTGGGTGGTGTTAATGTGGGGAGTTACCAGGGCACTGTTATCTTTTAGCAGGGACAGTATAGAGTTTGTAAAATGTAAGTTAAACTGGGTTGCTATGGTGTCGGTGGTGTTTATGGGGGAGGGAGCTGATGTAGTGCTGTGTCCAGGTTTTAAGAGTTGTTTTATGGCACTCCTGAACTTTTGGGGATTATTAAGATACCTTAGTTGGAGTGATGTACAGTAGACTTTTTTTCTTGTTTTTTCTGTTTTTCCTAGGTGACAGCAGTTTAGCAGGGTGGTTTGGTTTTTGATGATTTAATAGCATTTCCAGGCTCCATCTATTGGTTTCATGAGTAGTTTGCTATATTTTATTAGCCAAGGGACTGGTTTTGCTTTTACCTGTATACATCTCAGGGGAGCCAGGCTGCTGAGGATATCTAGAAATGTATTGTTGAAGTACTGGATTACTTTATCTAATTATAGGTGTTTTAGAGGTGGCCAGTTGAATTGTTTTAGGAGAGATATGAAGGTACTGGTGAAGAAATTTAGTTTGCTTTGGATATGTTTACATATGCTATAGTTTATATGGCCTGCTTTATGCCTGAGAAGATACGTGGGCATATGGCTGCTGAGGGAATCTGGTAGGCAGCTGGTTTGGTGACAAAAATTTGTTAGGGTCCAGTCAAGGATGGATTGCTTGTTACTGTGTTTGTCAGTTCTTGTATGATAAGATATTATCTGGGAGAAGCCAAAGACATTAATGTAGTTTGTTGGGTTATCAAAGATGCAGGTAGTTCAGTCAATATTAAAATCTCCTAATATCAGAGTTTCTTGGATGAATGTACATGCTGTCCAACTGAGAAGGTTTCTATTGGGGTGGTGGTATTTCAGGAAGTGATATAGGCTGCTATAATAATTTTACCTTTGTTATTGTTTATTAATATATGAGTAAATGGGGCTATACCTCTCCACCTCTTGAAGGAAGAAATCCACACAAAAGCCTATAACAATGGGACCCAAAATAGGGACTAAATTTAAATGTTCTTCTTATAAACTTAGAAAATTGTTAGACTAACAGGATTTGTGTTAGTCATGCATTTTTTAAGGATAAGAAGTCTGAAGGTCAACTGTATATCTGTGTTTACTGACATCAGTCCTCAGTCATTTTCCAGAAAACAACTAATTTTATCAGGATCAGACCAATAAATAATATGCAGAAATCTGGTCCTTCTGTGAAAATCTGGACAGTTGAGAGTTATGAAGGGGGTACAAAGGCTCAAAAATGGAAATGAATTTGAAATATTCTTATAGCACAGTTGCTTGAATAACAGGATTTGTGTTAGCATGCATTTTCTGAACCATAATAGTGTGTGTTTTTGTTGGGGGTGGGGGAGTAAGATCGTTCTACCAGTGACAGCAGTCAAGAGGTACCACTTGACCTCTGAGCTCAAGAGATCTGTACACAGGCTAAAATAAAGGGCCCACAAAGCCCAACAATGGAATAAACCTTTAAATATTGCTCATAAAATTTGCACAGTTTCCTGAATAATAGGATTTGTTTTAGCATACATTTTATGAAGGAAATAAAGTCTGAAACCGAACTGTATGTTATTACTTTTTAACTTTACTCCCCATTGACTGGAACAAACCACAAATTTTAGGAGTAAGGGACCCCACCTCCAAAATGAATTTAACATCTGGATAGTTTTGAAAATGCTATATTCTGGATTTATAAGACTTCTACAACACCATTTACATATACTACATCATAGGTTTATAGGAGGTTACTAGGCTAGTAGCCCTAAAGCCTTACAATCCCAGCCATGTTAATCTCAACTATCCCCATTTGCTATTTTTTGTGTAGTTCTCAGAACAAAATTATGAATAGTGCAGGTCTGTGATCAACACTGGCTACCCCTGTCCATGAAAAACATGGTGTCACGTGAATTTGTGGTCTCCCATCCAATTATGTGGGTGGCGTTTAAATAGGGACAATGAGTAGCTCTGTTTTACATGAATAGGGAGTCTACTCCAATGAAGCAGCAATCTCTGTGAGACATATCTGTGTTTCCAGCATGATCTGCTGATGTCATTGGCTAAGTTGAGATCCCTAGAGTGAGTGACTCTTAAACCATTTGACTTGCGGATGGGCAGCATTTACATTAGAACAGGGTTGGAGACTGCCCTATGGGCCAGGCACAAGTCACCTCTCAGCAGCCTATACGATACAGAGTAAAGTGACAGGGCTTTCAGCCTGTCCACGTAGGTCATCGTTTGGAGTCCCTGCATTTTCTTAGGTAGAACCTTCTGTGGTCTCTCCAGCTGCTGCCGGTGTCTCATTGAGGTACATGCAAAAGGGTGCATTACACTCTATTAGTGGTCTGATGAAGTTATAACAGACCAGGGATAAACTTCTGATATCCTATCCACTGGTCTAGTTTATTCTTGAATATGGTCAGTGAAAGACTCTGCTGCAAAATGGATGGGAAACTTGTTCCAGAAAAAGGGAATTCTAAGACACACAATTTTCCCACCAACATTCCCTTTTTATGTTTCAAGCAAGGTCTAAGTCCCTGTATCAGGAAGTTCTAATGTTATTATTTTTCTGGATATGTAGCTACAAGCATAGTGGGACTAACCCAGTCAACAAAGGATAAATAAATAAAATAAAATAAATAAATAAAAATCTGAATGTTCAAAGAAGACTTCCTAGTTCTAGTCCAAAAAAATTCCTACCTATGTGCTACTGTAATGTGCATTTGAGATTATATACCGCTTGCCCATTGTAATTATTCATTTTTCAAAAATGAGTTTTATAAGTTTGACATACTGACCACTGTTTGATCCTGGGGACAGAATATCAAACATATTTGTTGTTCCTGAGCCACTTATGTGCCCTTTGGCTAAAATATTATTATTTATAGATGGCTATCTACTTTTGTTGTAAAATGCTAACCTATAGCATTGTAAAAACTGTTTTTGGTATATTGTTAGTGTCTCAGAGTCTTTTCAAGTCAACACAGGGAGTGTTAACTTGCAATTAGGAACATTTAATTTTTGCAGGCAAATTACAAAAAAATAAACAGATCATTCAGCATGAAGTGGTCTATGTAGGCCTGCTACTGGAATTCCCTTGTATTGTAGTAACTTTTAAAATGTTTGTATTTCTTATTGCTGGAGCTTTTCTCCCAGGGCCTCCACTGAAAAAGGTACTGTGTCCAGTAGGACTTTCCAGGTAAACAAATGCAAAATAAATAAATAATAATACCAGTGTCAGACTATTTGCATATCACTGCTAACCCCTTTACTTTAGAGAGTTAAATCACCTCTCCTAGAGCATTCTAGTAGGACATGGCTTATGTTTACAATGGTGCAATAAAAACCGAAACATAAACCTTTGAAGAACTAACAAAACTTTAAAAATATGTAACTTGAACACTGTAAAAATCTCCATAGTAGCAATAATGAAACGGCAGGTCAGCAATAAAACAGGACAAAAAAATCACACGTAAACTGATTTAATTTAGCACTTTCATTCTTAAATATCTAAGAACTTCTTATTCACCCACGGTAGTTATTACATCAGAATTTACTCATGTTCTTCTACTTCACAGCTTTTGCATTTTATCTATGCTTCTGGTTCTAAGTCTCTCTCTGTCTTTCTCTTTCATGGAGATGAAGTTTTTCAGGAAGGTTGCTTTTCATAATACTAAATATTTTTGGTTATTTTACCCCAAGTGGGAGAAAGGGCTATTGTTTATATATTCATAGGTAGTTACTAGGCATGCAGTTCAGGAGACCATTGTAGAGACTAGCCCAAATTCCCATTTGACCTAGGTCACATAGGTTCATAGGTTCATAAGTAGGTACTAGGCTATCTGCTTGAGGGCATTTATAAGCCTAGCCAGAGTGTCGGCTTTCGCTGCCCCATTGATTAATTAACTGATCCTCTGTCAAGCAGAACCAATGAAGTGATCCCAGGGGTGTATTTTCTGTTACCCATCCACTCGTCAAGGTTTCTCTTGAGTGTTAGTGAGGGGCTCTGCCTGATGTAATTTGGAATTTTGTTCCAAAGCATGGGGAGTCTCTGTGACAGGAATCTATCACTCCAGCATGTTCAATTTATGGTTGTGGCGAGGTTTAGCTCACTACAGCGTGTGGCTCACAGTGACTTGGATTTCTTTAGGTAGAGCATGTCCATCAGTTCTGAGTTGGACATGGTTTTGTAAGTCAGGCAGAGATCACCTCTGAGTAAGCGATATGCCACTGAGTACAGACGGAGTTTTTCAGTCGGGCTGCATAGGACATATGTTTGAGACCAGTAATCCTCTTGGTGAGGTACTGTTGTGGTCTTTCCAGCTGTTGGAAGTGTCTTGTGAGGTACATCCCAAATGGGGCATTGTACTCTATGATGGGTCTAATGAGTGACGAGTAGAGGGGCACTATAACCTCTTTATTTCTAGATGTGAACCCTTTAGTAATTAGATGGGCCACATAGAAGGATTTCCTAACTACTTTGGTAATATGATTGTCAAAGGAGAGATTACTATCTACCTGGGTCCCCAGATCTCTTATTACCTCTTCTGTATTAAGGGGGCTGCCACCTATGTGGTAATTAGTGGGTGTTTTTTTTTCCCCAAACGGGATGGCTATGCATTTTTTGGCATTTAGCTTGAGGCCATGACTTTGACACCAGGTGTCTGTCTCAGTAAGGCCCTTTTGGAGGATGCCCATGTCAGCCAGAGAGTCAATTATGGCTCCCAGTTTGCAGTCATCGACGAACTTGGTTAGCCATAGTCCTCCTTTGTTTGCCTGAACTTCTGAGAAGTAAGGTTACCATACACACTATAGACCCAGTCTCACATAGTACCATCACAACCTCAAATCATACACATAAACACACAAAGACATACTCGGCGGCTCTGATCAAAAATCTACCAAAACAGCAGAGGCCACCAAAGCAGACACCCAAACAACTACCACCTCAGAACACAACACCTGCAACACATAGACCTCACAGTCAGAGTGTCAAACAGTCACAGCCCTTAAGGCCAAACACAATGCCAGACACACTAGTCATTGGTGACTCCATAGTCAGACACACTGACGTCCCGCTCACCAGACTGAGTAAAGAGAAGGTCACAGTAAGCTGCCTGTCGGGCGCTAGAATCCACCACATAACGCAAGCACTCGGGTCTCTCAACAGCAGGTACAAGTACGACTCAGTCATTGTCCACGCTGGTGTAAGCGACCTGAGACGCACCTCCTTGGATTACATGAAAAGAGACATTGAGGAGCTCTCTGATTATGTAGCCCTGGCAGGTATGACCCTGACCTTGAGCAGTATCCTACCTTCACCAAGAATGATGCCACAATACAGAGATAAGATGATCAGCTTTAACAATTGGCTTAAACTCTGGTGTCATTCAAAGGGGATCCAATGTCTGTCTGCCTGGGATGACATGCTGGACAAGCCACGCTGTCGCAAGGGACGGCTTGCACCTGTCACCCTGGGATTCCGGATATTGGCAAAGGCTCTTGCCACCCCATAGTGCCTTTTTAGGCAAGGCTCAAATTCTAAACCTACCACCCTAGAACACAAAAAGGAAAAAACTAAGGGTAATGCTGCTCAATGCCAGAAGTCTCAATCTCAAAATGCACGCACTCGAGGCCCTTCTCAGTATGGAGAACATCGATGTCTGAGCTGTGACAGAAACCTGGTTCAAGGCTCCTGAGAGCACCCCAGCACTATCAGGTTTTACCTCATATCATGCATTCCGGCCCCAAAATCCGGACAATACCATGAAAGGCAGAGGGCTATCCATATTCATCAAGGACACCCACACCTCAAGATTGGTGGCAACGCACGATGCATCGGAGACCATCCAGGTGCAATTAACCATAGGCAAGACTGCTCTGCAAATTGTAGCATGTTACAGGCCACCCTCACAAACTCAGGAACCTCACATGGCTTTCCTGAAAACACTGGAGGGGATAAATGTATCTCCAAACACCATCATACTAGGTGACTTCAATTACCCTAATATAGACTGGGAACACTACTCAAGCCCAAACACCCTAGCCCAAAAGTTCCTGGAATTCATAAACTCAAATGCCATGGAACAACTAGTCACCATCCCCACAGAGGAGAAAACATACTTGATCTCATCATCACGAACATGGGATCACAATGTTCAACACCGGAAGTATACCCCTCACTGGTGAGATCAGATCACAAACTAATCTCGCTGGAGGTCCTCATCCCACCCCCACCTGAAATAAAAAGACCACAGTAAAGAACTTCTCGAAAGCCGACTTCACACTTCTAAAGACTAGTGTGGTCTCCTTTAAGGCCCCCGAGCCGGCGGAAAACAGTACTCAAGCCGCTGAATCACTTACAAATGCCTTCTACCAGCACCTGCAGGACTGCATGGATAAGGCAATCCCAAGCAAAACAAAGACTCTTTGTACCAAAGGCAAGTGTCCAGTCTGGTGGACCCCAGCCATAAACAAACTCTGCAACAAAAGGAGGAAGCTACTACAAGATAGAGCAAAATCCTTAAAAGGTAAGACACCTTTGATCACTATAAGTAAAAAACTAAGAGCTCTCATAAAATCATCCAAAGCAAATTTTGAGAGAAAAATAGCTAAAGACTCAAAAGACAATCATAAGGCCTTCTTTAGCTATAGCTATGTTAGAAACCTGGGAGGAAACTCCCAGATATGCTCAGAATTAGTTCAAAATGATGTGAAGATTACTGATCCTACAGACATTGCCAACATACTGGCTGACAGGTTCAGTGCAAACTTCTCCCCCCCTCCCCCCCAAAAGGAGAGATATCTATTCCAGAGGATTGTAGCCCCCCAAACATCTCCAACGCCCAGGTGAGAACTGCCCTCACTAAGGCAAAAAACACAGCATCCATGGGACCTGATGGTGTCCCCGGCTGTGTGCTCCATGAACTCAACGAGGAATTAAACCCACAGTTAGGACAGCTGTTTAATCATAGTCTCACCTCTGGATACGTACCCAGGGAGTGGCGCACAGCGACTGTGGTCCCACTTCACAAAGGCGGTGCCTCCACTGACCCTGGAAATTACCAGCCCATTAGCTTGACAAGCCTTATCTGCAAAGCCATGGAGAGGATCATAATGGATCTTATAAATAAAGACATAGGGAATTTCAGACTTTGGATCCAACCCAGTTTGGCTTTGTCAAAGGCAGATCATGCCTTTTAAACTTGGTTGACTTTTTCGAAACAGTCACCAAGGCCATTGATGAGGGAAAGGCAGTCCATACAGCCTACCTCAATCTGGCGAAGGCCTTCGATACAATACCCCACTCGGGTATCATTGAAAAACTCATCAGCTTAAATGTTAACCCATACATCACAAGATGGGTTGCAAACTGGCTGAGTGACAGAACCCACAGGGTCAGAGTTGCTGGCGCCATGTCAGACTCAAAGCCTGTCACAAGTGGTGTCCCACAGGGCTCAGTCCTGGGCCCACTCTTGTTTGGCATCTACTTTTCCAGTACAAGCAAACACAGGAGGGTTATGGCTGACAAAGTTTGCAGATGACTGCAAACTGGGTGCCGTCGAAAACACATCTGACACAGATATCCTTCAGAAGGGTCTCACAGAAACGGATAACTGGTGCCAGAGCCATGGCCTAAAGTTAAATGCCAAAAAATGCATAGTCATACCCTTCGGGAAAAACAAGGTTACCCCTAGCTACCATATAGGTGGCAATCCACTGAGCACAGAAGAAGTTATCAGGGACCTGGGGACCCAGGTTGACAGCCTGTCATTCGACACCCATGTTGCTAAAGTAGTTAGGAAGACCTTCTACATTGCCCACCTTATCATGAAGGGATTCACATCTAGATCAAGGGAGGTCATAGTCTCCCTATACTCATCACTCATCAGACCAATGATTGAGTACAATGCCCCATTCGGAATGTATCTGACCCGACACTTGCAGCAGCTGGAGAGGCCACAAAAGTTCCTCACCAAAAGGATAAAGGGTCTCAAAAATCTGACCTATGCTGCCCGACTGAAAGAACTCCAGCTCTATTCAGTCGCTTACTGCTTGCTCAGAGGTGACCTGTGCCTGACATACAAGGCCATGTCAAACCCAGATTTGATGAATATGCTTCACCTCAAAAAATCTAGATCCATCAGAGCCACAAGGGCGGGAGACTTAAACCTCGACACGGCTATTAATAGGACGTGCTGGAGGGATAGATTCATCACCCAAAGACTCCCTATGCTGTGGAACAAAATCCCGGTATATGTGAGGCAGAGCACCTCGCTGGCCTTGTTCAAGAGAAATCTTGACCAATGGATGGGAGATCGCAGATATACCCCAGGGATTACCTCAGTGTCACTGCTCGACAGAGGCACAGCAAAATAATGGGCATAGTTCCCCAAACTAAAGGGGTGGCGTAAGCCACAAAACTATGGGCTAGGCTTGTAAATGCCCTTGGGCAGATAGCCTAGTATGAACCTATGAAACTATATGCTGAACAGTAGGGATCCCAGGACCGAGCCTTGCGGGACACCACTTGTGACTGGTTTAAAGTTGGACCTGGAGCCCGCTATTCTTACTGTGTGAGTTCTGTCTGTAAGCCAGTTGGCAACCCATCTTGTGACGTAGGGGTTTATGTTCAGGCTGGTGAGTTTTTCTGTAATACCCGAGTGGGGAATGGTGTTGAAAGCCTTGGCGAGGTCAAGGTAGGCTGTGTGAACCACCTTTCCCTTGCCTATGGCCTTGGAGACTGTCTCGAAGAAGTCAACCATGTTTAGTAGGCATGATCTGCCCTTAACAAAGCCGAACTGGGTTGGATCAAGCATTTGTAGGTTCCCAATGTCTTTGTTAATGAGTTCCATGATGATGCACTCCATAGGCTTACATAACAGGCTAGTCAGGCTTATGGGGCAATCAGTGTCAGTTGTGGCTCCTCCTTTGTGGAGAGGAATAACCATTGCTGTGAGCCATTCTATGGGCACGTAGCCTGTGGAGAGGCTGAGGTTGAACAGCGTGTTTAGGTGGGGGGTTAGTTTGTTCTGTAGTTTGTGCAAGACGCAGCCTGGGACACCATCTGGTCCCATTGATGCTGTGTTTTTGGCTTTTGAAAGGGCTGTTTTCACCTGTGCGACTGTGATTTTTGGGACACTACACTTTTCCGATATTGTCGTGGGCCCTTTTGGAGGTGAGGGGGGGGTGAAGTTTGCACTGAATCTATCTGCCAGGATGTTGGCAATATCAGTAGGTTCAGTATATTTTGTGCTATTTTTCACTAGTTCAGTGCATATCTGCGAGTTACCACTTAGATTCTTAACATAGCTAAAGAAGGCTTTGTGGTTATCTTTGAATCCTTGGCTATTTTTCTTTTGAAGTTAGCCTTGGATGATTTCATGAAGGACCTCAGTTTCTTACTGATACTGATTCTTGGGATTTGCTTTTTTTCTGAACTAGTTTCCTCCTTCTATTGTATAGCCTGTTTATTGCAGGGGTTCACCAAACTGGTTTCCTTCTCTTAGAAGAGTGAGTCTTGGTTTTGCTAGGGATGGCACTATCCATGCATCCTTGTAGGTGCTCATAGAGTGCATTTGTAAAGGTTTATTCTTGAATATGGTCAGTGAAAGACTCTGCTGCAAAATGGATGGGAAACTTGTTCCAGAAAAAGGGAATTCTAAGACACACAATTTTCCCACCAACATTCCCTTTTTATGTTTCAAGCAAGGTCTAAGTCCCTGTATCAGGAAGTTCTAATGTTATTATTTTTCTGGATATGTAGCTACAAGCATAGTGGGACTAACCCAGTCAACAAAGGATAAATAAATAAAATAAAATAAATAAATAAAAATCTGAATGTTCAAAGAAGACTTCCTAGTTCTAGTCCAAAAAAATTCCTACCTATGTGCTACTGTAATGTGCATTTGAGATTATATACCGCTTGCCCATTGTAATTATTCATTTTTCAAAAATGAGTTTTATAAGTTTGACATACTGACCACTGTTTGATCCTGGGGACAGAATATCAAACATATTATTTGTTCCTGAGCCACTTATGTGCCCTTTGGCTAAAATATTATTATTTATAGATGGCTATCTACTTTTGTTGTAAAATGCTAACCTATAGCATTGTAAAAACTGTTTTTGGTATATTGTTAGTGTCTCAGAGTCTTTTCAAGTCAACACAGGGAGTGTTAACTTGCAATTAGGAACATTTAATTTTTGCAGGCAAATTACAAAAAAATAAACAGATCATTCAGCATGAAGTGGTCTATGTAGGCCTGCTACTGGAATTCCCTTGTATTGTAGTAACTTTTAAAATGTTTGTATTTCTTATTGCTGGAGCTTTTCTCCCAGGGCCTCCACTGAAAAAGGTACTGTGTCCAGTAGGACTTTCCAGGTAAACAAATGCAAAATAAATAAATAATAATACCAGTGTCAGACTATTTGCATATCACTGCTAACCCCTTTACTTTAGAGAGTTAAATCACCTCTCCTAGAGCATTCTAGTAGGACATGGCTTATGTTTACAATGGTGCAATAAAAACCGAAACATAAACCTTTGAAGAACTAACAAAAACTTTAAAAATATGTAACTTGAACACTGTAAAAAAATCTCCATAGTAGCAATAATGAAACGGCAGGTCAGCAATAAAACAGGACAAAAAAATCACACGTAAACTGATTTAATTTAGCACTTTCATTCTTAAATATCTAAGAACTTCTTATTCACCCACGGTAGTTATTACATCAGAATTTACTCATGTTCTTCTACTTCACAGCTTTTGCATTTTATCTATGCTTCTGGTTCTAAGTCTCTCTCTGTCTTTCTCTTTCATGGAGATGAAGTTTTTCAGGAAGGTTGCTTTTCATAATACTAAATATTTTTGGTTATTTTACCCCAAGTGGGAGAAAGGGCTATTGTTTATATATTCATAGGTAGTTACTAGGCATGCAGTTCAGGAGACCATTGTAGAGACTAGCCCAAATTCCCATTTGACCTAGGTCACATAGGTTCATAGGTTCATAAGTAGGTACTAGGCTATCTGCTTGAGGGCATTTATAAGCCTAGCCAGAGTGTCGGCTTTCGCTGCCCCATTGATTAATTAACTGATCCTCTGTCAAGCAGAACCAATGAAGTGATCCCAGGGGTGTATTTTCTGTTACCCATCCACTCGTCAAGGTTTCTCTTGAAGAGTGTTAGTGAGGGGCTCTGCCTGATGTAATTTGGAATTTTGTTCCAAAGCATGGGGAGTCTCTGTGACAGGAATCTATCACTCCAGCATGTTCAATTTATGGTTGTGGCGAGGTTTAGCTCACTACAGCGTGTGGCTCACAGTGACTTGGATTTCTTTAGGTAGAGCATGTCCATCAGTTCTGAGTTGGACATGGTTTTGTAAGTCAGGCAGAGATCACCTCTGAGTAAGCGATATGCCACTGAGTACAGACGGAGTTTTTTCAGTCGGGCTGCATAGGACATATGTTTGAGACCAGTAATCCTCTTGGTGAGGTACTGTTGTGGTCTTTCCAGCTGTTGGAAGTGTCTTGTGAGGTACATCCCAAATGGGGCATTGTACTCTATGATGGGTCTAATGAGTGACGAGTAGAGGGGCACTATAACCTCTTTATTTCTAGATGTGAACCCTTTAGTAATTAGATGGGCCACATAGAAGGATTTCCTAACTACTTTGGTAATATGATTGTCAAAGGAGAGATTACTATCTACCTGGGTCCCCAGATCTCTTATTACCTCTTCTGTATTAAGGGGGCTGCCACCTATGTGGTAATTAGTGGGTGTTTTTTTTTTTCCCCAAACGGGATGGCTATGCATTTTTTGGCATTTAGCTTGAGGCCATGACTTTGACACCAGGTGTCTGTCTCAGTAAGGCCCTTTTGGAGGATGCCCATGTCAGCCAGAGAGTCAATTATGGCTCCCAGTTTGCAGTCATCGACGAACTTGGTTAGCCATAGTCCTCCTTTGTTTGCCTGAACTTCTGAGAAGTAAGGTTACCATACACACTATAGACCCAGTCTCACATAGTACCATCACAACCTCAAATCATACACATAAACACACAAAGACATACTCGGCGGCTCTGATCAAAAATCTACCAAAACAGCAGAGGCCACCAAAGCAGACACCCAAACAACTACCACCTCAGAACACAACACCTGCAACACATAGACCTCACAGTCAGAGTGTCAAACAGTCACAGCCCTTAAGGCCAAACACAATGCCAGACACACTAGTCATTGGTGACTCCATAGTCAGACACACTGACGTCCCGCTCACCAGACTGAGTAAAGAGAAGGTCACAGTAAGCTGCCTGTCGGGCGCTAGAATCCACCACATAACGCAAGCACTCGGGTCTCTCAACAGCAGGTACAAGTACGACTCAGTCATTGTCCACGCTGGTGTAAACGACCTGAGACGTACCTCCTTGGATTACATGAAAAGAGACATTGAGGAGCTCTCTGATTATGTAGCCCTGGCAGGTATGACCCTGACCTTGAGCAGTATCCTACCTTCACCAAGAATGATGCCACAATACAGAGATAAGATGATCAGCTTTAACAATTGGCTTAAACTCTGGTGTCATTCAAAGGGGATCCAATGTCTGTCTGCCTGGGATGACATGCTGGACAAGCCACGCTGCTTCGCAAGGGACGGCTTGCACCTGTCACCCCTGGGATTCCGGATATTGGCAAAGGCTCTTGCCACCCCCATAGTGCCTTTTTAGGCAAGGCTCAAATTCTAAACCTACCACCCTAGAACACAAAAAAGGAAAAAACTAAGGGTAATGCTGCTCAATGCCAGAAGTCTCAATCTCAAAATGCACGCACTCGAGGCCCTTCTCAGTATGGAGAACATCGATGTCTGAGCTGTGACAGAAACCTGGTTCAAGGCTCCTGAGAGCACCCCAGCACTATCAGGTTTTACCTCATATCATGCATTCCGCCCCAAAATCCGGACAATACCAAGAAAGGAGGGGGGGTATCCATATTCATCAAGGACACCCACACCTCAAGATTGGTGGCAACGCACGATGCATCGGAGACCATCCAGGTGCAATTAACCATAGGCAAGACTGCTCTGCAAATTGTAGCATGTTACAGGCCACCCTCACAAACTCAGGAACCTCACATGGCTTTCCTGAAAACACTGGAGGGGATAAATGTATCTCCAAACACCATCATACTAGGTGACTTCAATTACCCTAATATAGACTGGGAACACTACTCAAGCCCAAACACCCTAGCCCAAAAGTTCCTGGAATTCATAAACTCAAATGCCATGGAACAACTAGTCACCATCCCCACAAGAGGAGAAAACATACTTGATCTCATCATCACGAACATGGGATCACAATGTTCAACACCGAAGTATACCCCTCACTGGTGAGATCAGATCACAAACTAATCTCGCTGGAGGTCCTCATCCCACCCCACCTGAAATAAAAAGACCACAGTAAAGAACTTCTCGAAAGCCGACTTCACACTTCTAAAGACTAGTGTGGTCTCCTTTAAGGCCCCGAGCGCGGAAAACAGTACTCAAGCCGCTGAATCACTTACAAATGCCTTCTACCAGCACCTGCAGGACTGCATGGATAAGGCAATCCCAAGCAAAACAAAGACTCTTTGTACCAAAGGCAAGTGTCCAGTCTGGTGGACCCCAGCCATAAACAAACTCTGCAACAAAAGGAGGAAGCTACTACAAGATAGAGCAAAATCCTTAAAAGGTAAGACACCTTTGATCACTATAAGTAAAAAACTAAGAGCTCTCATAAAATCATCCAAAGCAAATTTTGAGAGAAAAATAGCTAAAGACTCAAAAGACAATCATAAGGCCTTCTTTAGCTATAGCTATGTTAGAAACCTGGGAGGAAACTCCCAGATATGCTCAGAATTAGTTCAAAATGATGTGAAGATTACTGATCCTACAGACATTGCCAACATACTGGCTGACAGGTTCAGTGCAAACTTCTCCCCTCCCCAAAAGGAGAGATATCTATTCCAGAGGATTGTAGCCCCCAAACATCTCCAACGCCCAGGTGAGAACTGCCCTCACTAAGGCAAAAACACAGCATCCATGGGACCTGATGGTGTCCCCGGCTGTGTGCTCCATGAACTCAACGAGGAATTAAACCCACAGTTAGGACAGCTGTTTAATCATAGTCTCACCTCTGGATACGTACCCAGGGAGTGGCGCACAGCGACTGTGGTCCCACTTCACAAAGGCGGTGCCTCCACTGACCCTGAAATTACCAGCCCATTAGCTTGACAAGCCTTATCTGCAAAGCCATGGAGAGGATCATAATGGATCTTATAAATAAAGACATAGGGAATTTCAGACTTTGGATCCAACCCAGTTTGGCTTTGTCAAAGGCAGATCATGCCTTTTAAACTTGGTTGACTTTTTCGAAACAGTCACCAAGGCCATTGATGAGGGAAAGGCAGTCCATACAGCCTACCTCAATCTGGCGAAGGCCTTCGATACAATACCCCACTCGGGTATCATTGAAAAACTCATCAGCTTAAATGTTAACCCATACATCACAAGATGGGTTGCAAACTGGCTGAGTGACAGAACCCACAGGGTCAGAGTTGCTGGCGCCATGTCAGACTCAAAGCCTGTCACAAGTGGTGTCCCACAGGGCTCAGTCCTGGGCCCACTCTTGTTTGGCATCTACTTTTCCGAAGTACAAGCAAACACAGGAGGGTTATGGCTGACAAAGTTTGCAGATGACTGCAAACTGGGTGCCGAGTAAAACACATCTGACACAGATATCCTTCAGAAGGGTCTCACAGAAACGGATAACTGGTGCCAGAGCCATGGCCTAAAGTTAAATGCCAAAAAATGCATAGTCATACCCTTCGGGAAAAACAAGGTTACCCCTAGCTACCATATAGGTGGCAATCCACTGAGCACAGAAGAAGTTATCAGGGACCTGGGGACCCAGGTTGACAGCCTGTCATTCGACACCCATGTTGCTAAAGTAGTTAGGAAGACCTTCTACATTGCCCACCTTATCATGAAGGGATTCACATCTAGATCAAGGGAGGTCATAGTCTCCCTATACTCATCACTCATCAGACCAATGATTGAGTACAATGCCCCATTCGGAATGTATCTGACCCGACACTTGCAGCAGCTGGAGAGGCCACAAAAGTTCCTCACCAAAAGGATAAAGGGTCTCAAAAATCTGACCTATGCTGCCCGACTGAAAGAACTCCAGCTCTATTCAGTCGCTTACTGCTTGCTCAGAGGTGACCTGTGCCTGACATACAAGGCCATGTCAAACCCAGATTTGATGAATATGCTTCACCTCAAAAAATCTAGATCCATCAGAGCCACAAGGGCGGGAGACTTAAACCTCGACACGGCTATTAATAGGACGTGCTGGAGGGATAGATTCATCACCCAAAGACTCCCTATGCTGTGGAACAAAATCCCGGTATATGTGAGGCAGAGCACCTCGCTGGCCTTGTTCAAGAGAAATCTTGACCAATGGATGGGAGATCGCAGATATACCCCAGGGATTACCTCAGTGTCACTGCTCGACAGAGGCACAGCAAAATAATGGGCATAGTTCCCCAAACTAAAGGGGTGGCGTAAGCCACAAAACTATGGGCTAGGCTTGTAAATGCCCTTGGGCAGATAGCCTAGTATGAACCTATGAAACTATATGCTGAACAGTAGGGATCCCAGGACCGAGCCTTGCGGGACACCACTTGTGACTGGTTTAAAGTTGGACCTGGAGCCCGCTATTCTTACTGTGTGAGTTCTGTCTGTAAGCCAGTTGGCAACCCATCTTGTGACGTAGGGGTTTATGTTCAGGCTGGTGAGTTTTTCTGTAATACCCGAGTGGGGAATGGTGTTGAAAGCCTTGGCGAGGTCAAGGTAGGCTGTGTGAACCACCTTTCCCTTGCCTATGGCCTTGGAGACTGTCTCGAAGAAGTCAACCATGTTTAGTAGGCATGATCTGCCCTTAACAAAGCCGAACTGGGTCGGATCAAGCATTTGTAGGTTCCCAATGTCTTTGTTAATGAGTTCCATGATGATGCACTCCATAGGCTTACATAACAGGCTAGTCAGGCTTATGGGGCAATCAGTGTCAGTTGTGGCTCCTCCTTTGTGGAGAGGAATAACCATTGCTGTGAGCCATTCTATGGGCACGTAGCCTGTGGAGAGGCTGAGGTTGAACAGCGTGTTTAGGTGGGGGGTTAGTTTGTTCTGTAGTTTGTGCAAGACGCAGCCTGGGACACCATCTGGTCCCATTGATGCTGTGTTTTTGGCTTTTGAAAGGGCTGTTTTCACCTGTGCGACTGTGATTTTTGGGACACTACACTTTTCCGATATTGTCGTGGGCCCTTTTGGAGGTGAGGGGGGGGTGAAGTTTGCACTGAATCTATCTGCCAGGATGTTGGCAATATCAGTAGGTTCAGTATATTTTGTGCTATTTTTCACTAGTTCAGTGCATATCTGCGAGTTACCACTTAGATTCTTAACATAGCTAAAGAAGGCTTTGTGGTTATCTTTTGAATCCTTGGCTATTTTTCTTTTGAAGTTAGCCTTGGATGATTTCATGAAGGACCTCAGTTTCTTACTGATACTGATTCTTGGGATTTGCTTTTTTTCTGAACTAGTTTCCTCCTTCTATTGTATAGCCTGTTTATTGCAGGGGTTCACCAAACTGGTTTCCTTCTCTTAGAAGAGTGAGTCTTGGTTTTGCTAGGGATGGCACTATCCATGCATCCTTGTAGGTGCTCATAGAGTGCATTTGTAAAGGTTTCTGCATCTTGGGCAGCGTTATCCTTTAGCGTGGGGGCTGTGGAACATACCACCTCTGTCTTAAGTAAGGTGATGTTTGCTTTAGAAAAGTTTTTTACTGTGGTTTCCTTAGTTGGGGATGGTGGTGGGGTGTGGACATGCAGAGTGATTAGTTTATGGTCTGATCTAACCAGTAATGGGTTGACACATAGTAATGAAACTAAGTCTCCTCTAGAGCCATTTCCCCACCAACTCACCCATCATCTTTAACATATCTGCTGTGACCTAATCTGAGCCTGCTGCTTTTCCTGACTTCATTTTTTTTTTTTTGCAGATATTTTTATATCTTCCAGGGTGGTATCATGTTTATCTGTTATGATAGACTTTCTGGGGCAGTACAGCATCTGTGGAGTTATTGTCATTCCTATGTAGCTTGAACTAGTCCTTCCATCTGCCTGTGATGCCCTGCAGATTGGTGAGCATGTTATTCATCGCATCCCCTATGAAGGGTGTCAGACTGCCTTCTTTATCTCTCAGTCTTGACCTTGTAATCTGACGCAGTTTCTTTGTACCACTGACTGAGTCTCAGCAGAAGCTGCTGTAGTGCCTAGACTGCTGTTTTCTTTGCTATTGCAACTCCTTTCCTAGCTTCTTTTTTAGACAGTCAGTATTCCCTCCTAGGCTGGTTGATTCTAGCTCCCACTTTTTCCTGCACTTCGTTTTTCCTTAACTGACTCCCTGGACAACTGCATTCCACCACCCATTTTCCTTATGCACCTTATTAACAGACATGGCTTGGCCACATATCTGTTCAGTAGTCCTCACAGATGCTGCATTGAGATTCTGCCATTTTCTTCAACTACAGTGATTTCCTCCTCTTTTTGGGGTGCTGGAGGCCTCAGTACTTCCTTGGACTATTGTTCCTTCTCTCCAGTCCCCTTCCATGTTTTCAGCCTGGTGTCTGTTGACCTTGAGTCCTTTCTCACTACTGTTTGCAGTCATCACTAAATGCAATCTTAGGTATTGACTAGAACCTAATCTATACGGTATTACATTAGGTTGAAATGGCTACAATTAAAATGACCTCCATGTCAGTAGCCTAGTAATCTCCTATGATCCTATGATGCAATGATTGTGGCAACCAGTGGTTTACACTGTGGGACATCTGTTTTGTTGTGGTTGACTTTGATATCAGTGATCATAGCCTAGTACCCTCTTCTTTCTAGGGGAAGTCTAGCTGCATTGCACATTGACCACTCATATATGAACTTCTCTCTTTCTGAACCATGTGTTGGCTACCATCAAGCCATTTGCCTGACAGAAATCAAGAATGACGTTTCCCATATTCCTGATGCTCCACCAATGTCAGTTCAGGCAGCCCTCATATCCTGTCTGTCTATTCCAATATGTGTGCATTTAAGTCATTATCAACACCAATTCATATTGTCCTGCTTTATCTAGTAGGTCATGGAATTGCTGTCTGAATGCACTCTTTTCCTCAGTAAAACAACCCTGCTGTGGGGCACTGGTAGAGATTATGAATACTGACTAAGCTTTACACTAGAATCTGATTGCCATGAGTGTTTAGCTAAATTTAATTAGATCTCGCACTACTTTCTGAAACCTTGCTCTCAACACAATTCCCACACCACCTATGGCCTGTCCTCCTCCTGAGTAGTAGACTCTGGTTCCCAAGCCAAGTGGCTTGATTGCACTGCCCTACATTCTAGTCTCCTGGTTACATATGATGTTCAGCCTCTTCCTTATCATGTCATCCTCTTCCAAGCTGTGTCCTGTCAGTTAACCTGCATGAAGGAGCAATTCTCCGTTTATGTTTGGAAGGTTCATTGGTTATAAATCCAGCTTCTGTTTAAATAGCTATTGAAGGTAGAACCACAGCTGAGCAACTAGACACCGACTGGCCAGCAGCTTATTGACCTATGGCTGCTGAGCTTAATGGCAGGCACACAGCCAATATGGGGCAGACTGGGGCACATACACGCTTTGTGTAGTGCATTCAAACCTTACCATACTCTATGTTATTGGTAGTGGATGAAAAGTAATAGGAACAAGCAATACAATTCCTATTTAACAGGTTCTTGCTTTTATTTCCACTAAAATCAAGGAAACATGGCAATATCATAAGAGAGAGATTTCTTGCAAGTATATACTAAACGGAGAAGACATTGAAAATGTGCAGTGAATATTACACAACTGACCCAAGATCACAGCAATTATTCTTAACAGTACTTAGCTAATTGTCAGATATGATTCCAGAGCCTGATGCAAGGTTGTTGCACATGAATTAATGATCTTACAGTGCTATTGCAAAATTAAGGGGTTCCCAGTGGTGCTTCCTATATTGCTAGTTGATGGTGACAAGTATGCTCAAATACACAGCAGTGGCTTCACTATTTCAAACATGTTTTGGATAAGTCACATATGTCTGTCTGTGTAGTCATCTTCTGGAAGATAAATTTGTTACCAAGTGGGCATACCTGGCAGATTACATAATATTATACACTGTACCTGGAAGCAAGAATGATAATGCTATGTGGTCTGATGCCAGGGGCAGGGTATTTTGATGACTGTACTTTAGTATGTTTCATATTATAGGTTCATAGGTAGGTACTAGGCTATTGGCACTAGGGCCTATATAAGCCTAGCCAAAAGGTACCCTGGCTTTCGCCACCCAAGAAAATTGTTTTCCTGTGCCACTGTCGAGCAGAGCTACAGAAGTGATCCCTGGGGTGAATTTCCCATCTCCCATCCAATCATCAAGATTTTTCTTGAAGAGTGCTAATGAGGAGCTTTGTCTGATATAGATAGGTATATTAGTATATAAATGCCACAATATGGGGTGCACAAGAGTATGTGTCACCCATAATGCCTGCCTCCCATTTGGTGATGTGCCTTTTTTGATGTGACTTGCATAAGTAGTGTGAATGGTATACATGTAAGGAAACCAGTAATTGATAGTCAGATCTTATAACGGAATACGGATTGGACCAATATGGATGTATTTATTTGTTTTGAGTTACCTTCTGGTGACCTGTCCATGCTTAGATGTAACTATTGGGTGACTAAGGAGCATGTGAAAATTAATGTGTTGCTTTAGTTTCCAAATTTGTTTCCTCTGAGATTTCTCCTACCTCACCTGAAAGTGCTAAGCTGTTATGTGTGACTTAGGGTTCCCATGCATATGCATAACACCTCTGTTTTCATCTTCTGTTGCTGTACAGACAATTGAAGTTACACTGAGGAGTTGTGATGTCTGCATAATGAATCCACCTCCTCAGCATGAAGCCTGTTAGCTCAGCTTGTCCCTTGTTGTACTGAAAGCCAGAGTCGTTGTTATTCATCAGGTGACTTATCTGCATCATTGATCTGTCTTTAACTTTAGAGGAACTCTTATACTCTTTGTCTTTATGCAGTGCTGTTACCATGGATTCTTTGTACATTTCCTGGCTTTCCTGAACTTTCATGTTACAACTCAGCTGTTTAAAAGCCAGACTTTGCCCTTTGCACCCTTTTCTTTTTCTGAAGCCATAGCCCATCCCTGTGGCACACATGAGTTGACTGATACACAAAAAAATGACTGTAGTATAAAATATACTTTTGGAGGAACTCATGTTTATCTAGCTTCTATAGGAAATGTGTGAATATGTTTATTTAAACTATTTTGAATTGTTTGTGTTTTTTTATTTTATTTATTTTTTGCTGTTCTTTATAGGTTAGGAATCAGTCGTGACGGGAGTAAAGCTGTAAAGTTTCCATGCTTTCTGACCTGAACAGGTACTGCCTTGCTTTGTTTTTGTCATTTCTGTTCTTAGTTTATTTACACTGTCATTGGAAGCATTACTAAAACATATGCAAGTGCTCGGCTGGTGAAAATCTATATATCTTTTTTTTTTTTTTTTTTTTTTTTTTTATAAATATCACAACACTTTGAAAATGTTTTAGTATTTTACGTGCCTGAGTTTGATTTAGTATTTGGAAGGTTTGAGAAAATATTCAGAGGTGTGAGTCCAAGTTTCTCATTCCCCAGGATTCACTAATCTTCCGTGTAAGACTAAATTAGTCTTGCACAGAAGAGCCAGTCTAAGAGTAAGACGGCAGCATGCCATGCATATTAATGAGGGCGCGCTGCCTCAACTCTAAAACTAACATGGAGCGTGGACAAGTGTAGGGGGCATGTCGGACTGCCGATCAGTCCAAAAATCCATGCCCCTGCAAGTTTGAAACGCGGGAAATGTCTAGTTACATGAGCAAGTCCGCTCACATGTGTACATTCTATCACTAAAATCCCCCATATAGTAAATCTCGTACAAATATAAAAAGTAAAAGAATTTTTTTTTTCATTTCCGATAGAGTTGCCTGTATTTGCGTGTGTTTGCGCTGGTTTGCCCATTGCTTAGCTACAGTTAGCAGTTTAGACATCGAAGAGGATAATAAGAAAAATATATGCAAATTAAGCAAAATAGTGATAGCGTAGTGGTTAGAGCCTTCACACAATGAGGAGGCATTCTCGGTTCAAGTCCCACCACTATACTTTTTATTTTCTGTTGGAAATCTGTATACAAAAATATTTCCTTACATGTATTTAAACTTTTGTAAAAAGCATTGAAATGTTATATGTAGTAGTGAACGAATTATATATATATATATATATATATATATATATATATATATATATATATATATATATATATAGAAAAGTGAAATGGTTATGCATACTGATGCATGAGTAAATTATTTTAAGCAATGTAAAGCACCGCTAAGCACATTTTACCAGTATTGAGCATATTTATATTTAATTACTCGTAGCTGAGCACTGCATTAACTAGAGCAATGTCTTTGCGTGGAGCTGCGCATCGCGCAAACTAGCACAAACAACATGTTTGCACATAGCTGCGCACCGCGCTAACCAGTGCAATGTTGGGCAACATTGAGCAAAGTCAGGCAACGTCGAGCAACACTGAGCAACATCGGGCAAAGTTGGCTAAACATGACCACACCTCCTTCACTGTACCTTAACCATTGAGGTCTGGCAAGTAGGAAAATAAAAAACAGTGACAGGGCTCGAACTCGGGATACTGTGCACTATAGTGACAGTACATAACCACTAAGCCATGACAGCATTTCATAACCATGCACTTTCAACAGACACATATCGATCAAAGGAATATTAAACATTGCTAACATCAGGTAAGCAGGTGTGCCTACAGCTGAGTTTTTTCAAAACTGGCCAATCACAAATAAGTGTGAGAAATAAGGCATATTTAAGCTCCACAGGTGGGAATACTTGCCATAACTGGTTGTAGCTCCCTTCTGCAGTCAGCATGGCCGGGGTTAGAGAAGGCACTTGATTTCAAGCGCAACATTGGGGCATTGAGGAGACCAAAGTAATGGTTTGGCTCCTTGTCCACAATCATGAGAAAAGACTCCTGTGGGGCCAGTACCAGGGCACCCAATACAAAACGGAGGCCTGGAACTGTCTAGCTCGTGATCTCACCAGTGCCACTGGCGTTCCTCAGACTGGTGAGCAGGTCAGGCACCATTACTCTGACCTGAAGTGATGCAAGGAGGATCAACTGGACCAGTGGATCCAGGAGGCCCATGGGATGGCAAATGCCCCAGTACTGAGTAAGTAGCCATTGTATTAAGTATTTAAGAATTGCTATTCTTGTCTATACTATGGATAGGTATGTCTCATTATCACTGCATTTACTTCACAGCTGCAGGTGTCTGGGTTATGAATCAGCAAGCCCGTGAAGATAGGCTGCAAAGACTGCATCACCAGGCAGGTTAGTAATTATTCTGCATGTACTGTTATATAAGATAAATGAGAGAGCCTTAAAAATGTGTTTTAACCCAATAAATAAAGGTATAATAATTCTTTAATAATTATTCTGCATGTACTGTTATATAAAATAAATGAGAGAGCCTTCAAAAAAGTTTTTTAACCCAATAAATAAAGGTGTAATAATTCTTTAATAAAGGTATAATTCCTGGAGTGCGTCTGTGTGATTTTCTTTGTGCTGTTGTACTGTTGCATTTTAGAAATAGTACTGTTGTATTAAGCAGTGTTAGTTAACCCACACTTGGGTAGGCCCATATAAAGTGGATGAAGGGAGAGCCAGCAGCCTTTATGCATATTTACAGCCCTTAACTGTTGGTTCATGCCCAGCATGTACAGGTTAATCTGGCACATGAGTAGCTTGGTATTGTGTTCCCCAGAAATGTCAGTGTGCTGCCAGAAATGTAGGGAGCTGTTAACATATAACTGATAATTTCACCTGAACATATCTAGATAATTATATGAAAGTAGAGCTGTCAGTGTACAATCACAGCAGTAGTGTGTGTGTGTGAGCAACTCTCAAAATATGTAGCAGTAACATCTGCATCCTGGACAGTTTGTATGTCAGATACAGCTCATGTATATAATGATCTAGC
Source organism: Protopterus annectens (assembly GCF_019279795.1). Lineage (NCBI taxonomy): Eukaryota > Metazoa > Chordata > Ceratodontiformes > Protopteridae > Protopterus > Protopterus annectens. The sequence goes on along the minus strand of NC_056741.1, from coordinate 1,221,329,008 downwards.
AAAATCCAATTGCACAATAGAAGAACATTGGGTAGTGTAATAATACATGTAAGGGACATATAACTGCAATTACTAGGAATGTAGTGTAAACTAGAAGGATATATAAGTTGTTAATTGAGCTATCTTTTCCACCCTACTGTATGTGCATAAAAATGCAATTCCACACCTCAGTGGGACTGTCTAATCTCAAAACATTTGTTGGGACATATGTCCTATTAGTTTATAAATATTTGCATTCATTTCTATGCATGTGCCCTGTTCAAATATCACAATATTGGTGGCCTGTTGCCATAAATTAAACCTGCATGCTGTTGTAATGTCCACTATTGTTCTATATATGCATGTGTTATGCTTGCTTTTCAACTGTTGAAACTATGGTGTGTTGGGTTAATGGGAATACTTCTGCATGTTGTTATAACTAACTGGGAATGCTGTTGACTGTTACTAACTCATATCTTTATTAAATTCTCCAAAACATAGCTTGTATGGCAAAGCCAGTCCCAGCGGACCCACCTATCCCACCTCAGCTGGCCATGGCACCTGGCACCAGCAGGTCTGGTGCCCAGCCTGGGACCTCCTCCTCCATTGGCCTGTGCCACCTTCAGGTGGAAGCACTGCAGGGGATGGGGCTCACCCCCTGTGCAAGTGTGGGTGGAGGAGGGCCACCTATCACCCTTCGAACGGTCCGGGCTATGGTGCGTAGAGAGATCGAGCATTCTGTTGCAGAACCTCTACGCCAGCTTGAGGCACGAGTGGCGCAACTCCTGGGTCAGCCTGCCCCTCCTACACAGCCCCCAGCACAGCCACCCTCTGGGCTGTGAAGGTGCAGTGGTGACTGCCCATGGGTGGGGATCTCAGTTCCACTGTTGCCATCTGTGGGCTCATGGGCTTGCGATTTCCAAACATCCTTCCCCGTCAATGGTGTTCACCCACCACATGTCATATTCTGCCCCTGTATGTGTCTTGTTTGTCTTGTCTGTTTACCTCCCCAACCTACCTCCCCAAATATACCTACTTCCCCTACTCCACACTCCACTCTCACCTGAAAAAAAGGGCAATCTGCTCCCAAAAAAAATTACTCCCCATACATAGCTGCCCATTTTGCACACATGTCCCGTGGACACATAAAATGTAATTTAATTGGCATTACAACATACTTTGTTGTCCTCATACCTCTCTCAGGGGTTGAAGGTTTCATATTTACCTCCAAATTTATTCCATATGCACAGCTGTTGCTGTTAAGGAAATGGTCAGCTATGGACCTTCCCTACACCCACCCTGCACATCCTGAGCTATTTCCCTCCTGTCTTTCCCTCTTTGTGCCACTTTTTCACCACTTTCCTATTTCCACATTTTCTTTTCTTTCAAAGAAATGAGCATGGGGGTTAGCGGAAGTAAGCACTATTAAGCAGTAGTTAGCGGGTTTCCGTGCGTGTGCGTGTGTTTGCGCTTAGCTAAGCATTGCTAAGCATCGTGCAAAACCACGCAAACCCGCTTAAAAGGGCCTTAGTCACTCTGTATGTGAGGGCCCTTGTTCTGCTCAGCAGCAAAATAAAACACCTCTATCAGTCTTGAACCCGGGACCTTGTACACACTACATGAAGTACCAGTAAGCCATGGCAGATATATAACAAGTTGGTGCTGAAATAAATATATCATGTATCAGAATGAGTGAATGTAAAGGAAAAATAGGAATGCCATACAACTTGTTCTGTGGATCTTTACCAACTGTTGTTGTGGGATTACATTACACGACTGTGATAAGAGAAGCAGCCATTCTAGCAGGAAATAATGTTACACCATCACTTTACAAACCCCACACAGTATCACAGCAGGACAAACACTGGCATATCTGTTTAGGTCAGAGGCCATACCTCCCAACTGTCCCTAATTTTCAGGGATGTCCCTGATTTTGAAACAAAATTTAGCTCTGTCCCTCTGAATCCCACCGAAAACTACTGACTTTGGCCAGAAAGGTGGTGAATTACACGTAATGAGTAATGACAATAATTAAGAGTTAGACACTTATTTTACTTCAGAAAAGGTGTATTAATCCATATGCTCTGGTTCTCTCAAAGTCTCAACTTAATGGCATTAATATTTTAAAGGTGTCCCTGACTTTTTCTCTACTTTTCCCTGAGTCTGTTCAAATATGTACCTGAGTGTTTGAGAGGTCTGGCAGAGGCAGAAACACAGAGGCATAGCAGCCTTTCTGCTGTTACACACTGTGCAAATAGCTTTGGAAGGGGTTCCGGAAGCATACCCTTATGTAGGAATACAACACTGAAATACAAAAGGATATAGCCATGTACTGGTAGCAACCAACTGTAACAATGCCATTGCTCTAGTGCTGAAAAGACCTGTTTGGTATACATACAAAGAATAACAGGCTAATCTCTGGCTACCATGTGGATAGGTCCACAGTTGGGAGTTACACAGACAGACTACTTGCCTTGATAAACTAACATGTACACAGCAACCCTGTAAGTCCAACAAGATAAAAATCACACAATAATACGTACGCTCTCTGTACTTCTGCAACCCTACCCAAATGTAGACTATACCTGTGTGTGCAGGGTCTACCAAGGATGTAGGTAAGCATACTCACAGTACTGAAATGTGTCCAGTTATTCTGAGCAGCTTGTGCTAATGTCAACACTAAAAAAGCACAAACTGTTTAGAACTGAGTAAATGAATACTCACAGTATAGCAGTTCACAAACAATTCTTGTGCCAAAGGAATACATCTCAATAACTAGCTTTGTCTGGCAGTTAATTGTAACAGTTGAAAAGAAAGTACATCTTTCCATGTATCCTGGGGTAGCATTTTGAGGGGTGAGTACATTTCTACACTGACAAGTGTGTACTGGAAGCAGCAACATTTAGGTCTGAGTACAAAATGGAAATCACTGGCTACACCCCTGGCTTCTGATATAAGAACTATACCAACCATCTGTCTTAAACAATGATGTCCACAGCAAACAAGGATGATCTCCATATTGGAAAGCTGAAAGGGCCACACCTACCTGAGTTAGCAATTTATAGTACTGGGTTGCTATGACAGTGATTACTGCAATTACTACACAGCAGGCTGCATGCAATTAGCAAATGGTGGCCACCAACTGGTGCAGAGGCCATCACATGCTTGTGTGCAAATACCTACAAAAGCAGGCTACAATCACTGCCAACAAACTCAATCACTCTATTGCAGAGACTGACAGAGAGAGACAGAGATAGAGAGAGACAGATAAAAGGAAAAAGAAATAATACCAAATCATATAAAGGAAAGGTATGTGACACATATGTATTTACTGGCATGTAGTAGATGTTTTTGAAGAGTCGTCTACATAATGTGAACCATTTATATGTGGCAGCAGTACTTATCTGTGCACAGATGCCCTGCTTAACTATGCTATGGACAATACAGTGTGTACCTGTGGGCAGTGGGACATACCTGTGAAATGTGTAGCTCCGCATTAAATGTCAAAAATCTGATCCATGTTATCTGTGTTCTGTACAGTAGTGTGGCCAATGGCTGTTGGGGGGATTAGTGCTGCCATTATATAAACATGGGTGTGACAGAGCAACACATGCATGATAGTCATATTAAAGTGTAGCTTAGCATTGGCAACTGCTGTAACAGTCTAGTATGCTTATCTAGCATTTGTAGCTATATATACCCCCTCTAATGTTAGTGTGTGTTCACATTTGACACCTGTTTGTGTTGCAGCAAGGCCCAACAGTTCAGCTGTGAGGTCCAGGGACTTACAACAGTGTGGACCTTGTGTGTGTATGCCACACACATATGGAGAAATATATATGTGTCATATATATTCACATCTGTATATGTGCATAGAGCAGGGGACATATTGCAACTGTTTGTGAAGGGTGGAGATATATATGTTGGTGAAGGTTAGTATGCGCATATTTGTATGTAGGTTTTAGTATGTGACGAGCAAGACAGCATACAGTGCTGGTGTATGACATGTGGTGGTTAAACAGTGTGGCTGGTTTGTTCAGTTTGCAATGTTGAAGCCAGTGAAGCCTGCTAAAGCTACCTGGGCTGTGAGCACTTTCAATGCATTTATCACAAGACTGTGCGATATTATTACATTACTGTACACCTCACATCCTTTGTATAATTGATATTCCCACTATGAAAGGTGAAATGTATATGTGCCTACATATATATGTACACCAATGGATGTGTATATGTATATACATACATATATATATACATATACATGTGGTGGTTAAACAGTGTGGCTGGTTTGTTCAGTTTGCAATGTTGAAGCCAGTGAAGCCTGCTAAAGCTACCTGGGCTGTGAGCACTTTCAATGCATTTATCACAAGACTGTGCGATATTACATTACTGTACACCTCACATCCTTTGTATAATTGATATTCCCACTATGAAAGGTGAAATGTATATGTGCCTACATATATATGTACACCAATGGATGTGTATATGTATATATACATATATATATATATATATATATATATATATATATATATATATATATATATATATATATAGGGAGAGAGAGAGCAAGAGAGAGTCATATATACTCATACACACCCACATCTATTTGTTGCAATATATTCTCTGTACTGTTGACTGACTGTGATGGTCAATGTGTTTGTGAATTCATCAACGATATGTATTTGTGGGATAGCTTAGTGGGAAACTGTTTGTCATGGTATTATGGGTCCTTGCTTTGATCCCAGCAAAAGCTGTGTATTCTGTTGCTAGGCAGAAAAAGTGCTATGGCATACAGTGTGATTAAGTCCCTTGGTTTTAACTGGGGTGTGTCATTGGAGGCTAAAGCACTACATCTATGATTATTGATTGGTGCTGATGTTGAATCCAAATCCTGTGTGTACTGTAGTACTACTTGAAGCTCTAGGCCTGTACAGCAAAGTATGGTGTATGTCCACATTGCTTGCATCCACTGTTTTGTGTGGTCCCTGTATTCATCACAGATTACATTCCCCAAGATTAATGTTTTGTAAGTACTGACACACAGTACTGTATAGTACACATGTAAAGCTTATCTGGGCTGCCATACCTTTTTGTCCTGTAATTATGTCTGATGTGTGTGTGGGTATGTCTGTAACATGTCCTCTGTCATATGTGTGGTAAAACATATAACTGTATCTAGCAACATTTATAGTGGACTACAGCATTATGCGACCTATATTCCCAATTGTGCACATACTTTGGCCACAGGTTTGCCATTAACAAGTTGTGTGGTATAACAGTAATACATTTACTGGATCTTACACTCATTGTGATGGATGACATATTTCTTTACACATCAGCTTGATGTATATCTGCTGCGGCTAGGTGGTACATTGTGTTGCATACAGTGTGCCAGGTACTCTTGTATAGTCTTATATAGTGATTTTATTTTGTTGCTGTGCAGAACATGGTTCATTAGATAGTGAGCCAGACACTTTCAAGAAGCTGTGGGGTGAGCAGTGATAAGTGGTAGTTAAAGTGTTTCACTCTCAGTTAGCTAATAGGTTGCTATATATGGCAGTTCAGTGATATCTGTACTGTATAATGTTAAATGTGCCATATGACTTGCTCAGACATATTTTTTCTTTATGTCTTCCAGGGATCGTGGCACATCACAGAAATCCCAGCTATAGTAGTGCTGAAGATGAGATCATTACTGGCTGTATGATTCAGCACTACAGTCTAATGTTCTCACGAACCAGCCAGAACCAGCAGGAGTGCACTGCAATGTGGCAAGATGTTGTCCAGAGGGTAAATGAGGTAGGCCTGCATAACCGGACATATGAGCAGGTACACCACCACTGCAGTGATCTACTCAGACATGTCCGTCAGCGTGCTTCTGATGTGCGGAGACAACAGCTTGCAACAGGAGGTGGTGTTAATATCCATCCCCCCTCACCAGAGTGGAGGAGCTGCTCCTGAGCCTCATGGCCCCGCCCAACAACAACAGCAGCAGACATACACCATTATGGAGGTTGGAGCCACCCAGCAACCACACATGGAGCATGCAGGTAACATGGCATATCTGTAGACTACTGTTATCTGTATTGGTAGATCATGCATATGTGAGATGTGGAGTGTGTAGTTAGAAGATGTGGAGCTTGTTGTGCAATACTGATCATTTGGAACATAATCTGTAGGCCTGTGAATGTAAACTGTTGTTCTACTGTAAGATTGCAAACACACAGTAGCAATGCCACAGTTGTGGCCACTGACAACTGTTTCATCATCTATGTAGGTCCCTCTGGGGTGACATCAAGGCAGCGGACAGACGCTGGTGAGGGTGTTCTACATTTATTATTGTAAATAAAAAGTGCATGTCATGGTTAAGGTGTAGGCCATGTACACATGTAACACACCTACCCATAATGCATGCTGTGCATGTTTGGTGTAAGACCACACGCATTCCACTAAGGTGATTAGCTGCCTCAAACACATGCAATACCCAGATCATCTCAAACAAATGTGGCTACATTGTAGTGACCATTGGATAGGCAAAGGTGATACTCAACATGCACATAACATACACAACTATGTCGTACACAGAGCATTTTAACATGCTACACATAAAGGATTCACAAACCCTCTGTAAAATCACACTCCAGTATCCAAAATCTCATCCACACATTACACATAATATACCTGAGGCGTAGAGGCCTATCATGGCGCATTTAAATACTCTGCAACACACTACACATTCATGTCAGGGAATGCTCCTTATTGGCCTCCTTACAAACCCATGTAATAACTGGTTGTGAAATGGTGAATGTAGCCAATGTAGTACAGTTCCGGTACAACATGATTAGTGCTGGTTTGGGAAACATTTGTAGCCTTGAGTGACCACATGATGCTTCATGATGATGGTCTATGGTACTATACCCCATCCAGTTATTGTAACCACAGTACTACACATAGTTTTCTTTGCTATACACCTCAATGTTATGTGTGTGCAAACATATGCACCTGTAAACAATATGCATACCAATCAACATTTGCTATACACCTCAATGTTATGTGTGTGCAAACATATGCACCTCTAAACAATATGCATACCAATCAACATTTGCACAACTGACACATATATGTCTTGTGATGCTATTGAGTGGCTAGGTCATATGACACACATTGGGTATGTGTGATGTTTAAATATGCAGTTGTGTTTTAGCATGCCGTGTCATGGATGACACTGGCATGTCCACAATATGATCTACACTCACCATAACTACTGTACAATGGGTATGTGGACAAATGGTGTTCCATCAATTATACATGCACCACTGATGATGTTGTGTGAATACTCATCATGCATGTGCTAAAACTGTGTCCACAATTATTTGCTAAAGACACAGAGGCTGTAATCAGCATTGGATACCTATCTGACACACAGATACACATCCAGCCATGGTATGTAGACCTGTGAGTTATGGTGCACAGTACATTACAGAGTTTTGAATACTTGCACAGCAATGTTGTGTCCACGTATGCATTGCATTCCAGGGGGAGGCCAATCACCTAATAACAAAACACATGCATCAAAGCCATGTATAGTGTTAGTAACAAGGACTGTCTATACTTGCACTGCATGCTGTTGAGCAACACATGTCCTGCATGCTGACATGTGTGATATGACTGTTTTGCTTGTGATACTGTACCCCACCATCACCTGCTATTGTGTATGTTCTGAGATTGCTGGTGTTTGTGTGTGTCTGTTTTAGGGAGGAGTGTATTTGTGTGTGTGTACATGTGTGCATATTTGCATGGGTGCATGCGCATGTGCACATGTGTGCATGTGGTCTGACATCATGTTCAGGTCTTAAAGTGTGTTTCCTGTTTTCCTCTCACAGGTGCTGAGGTGGGGCTGGTTCATTACAGCAGGGAACCTGTTGTCACTGAGACAGACAGTGACCATGAGGATAGGTGTGTTGAGGCACAGGCATGTTTGTCAGGGTCTGTTGTTGGGCCACCAATTGACAGTACACAAGTCTCCACCCCATCCATGCACACAGTCATACTACCTATAAATCCATCATCACCATTGCCCTTAGTTGAGGGACAGTGTACGGTTGGCTCTGGCCAGGACAGTGTGGTATCTATGGCACATGTATCAGGGCACAGCAGCTATAGCCAGATGTCTGGGATGGTACCACATAGGCAGATGCCCAGGGGTTCTCGTCAGAGCACTGCTGGTCATCATGCCCCTGGCAGACGTGCCACAACTCTTTCAACCACACGCATGTTCCAGGCTGTCATGGAAGCACAGGCATGAATGGAGCAGTACACCAGACAGGGACTAGGGCACAGAGGGCTCATAACACCTCTGTAAATGACAGTATCCGTGACCTAGCAGGTGCCATACATAATTACACTGAGGTCATTGATAGACATTGGGGTGAGACATTGGATATCCTACCTAATGTCATGTCCATGTGTCAGGACAGTGCAGGATGGTTGAGACGTTGATGTGGATGTATGCCAGCAACATCAGCAGTTGAAGGTCACCGTGGATATCCAGCAAGTCACAGCCACTCCCGTAGTGCCAGTACCAGCCCCAGCAATGTTGGGGGGGCTGTCCATAGACCGTCCTATAAGACCACATGCACGTGGCTCTGGCCAGTCCCAGCAGGGACCTGGATCCAGTGGACATATGTCAACCTCTGAGGATAGTACCCAGTCTGGATTAGTACCTGATACTGTCTGTAGCACCCCTGCCAGGCACAGGTTCCATATCCATGGCCAGAGATGGTGATCTGTAAAGCCTGCCAGGTACAGTCTGTAGCTGTCCCACAAATCCCCGTATATGGAAGCCACATGGTGGAACTGTGTGCATGCAGACACACACACATAAACCAGAAACCTAGGGCAAACACATACCTGCACACATTACATCAACATTGGCCCATAACAGTAATTATGGCCCTCACACACACATGTTGATTGTATGGCTCAGTTTAGGCCTCTGGTAAACCAACAACACACCCTGTGCATATGATGAAACCTGTGCCACCTCCTGTCATCTGTAACATTGATGCAGGAACAGGCTAACATGGTTCTGATGCACAGGGTGACTTTGATAAAGTATAGCAATGGTTGAATGTGTAGCATGTTGTCAGCAGTAAAGTGTAATGATATCCTTGAAGGTGTAGCTGAGCAGGCATGATACATTAAAGCTATAATTAGCAATGTTGTATTGTTTCCACCAGTGTTTATTCCAATTGTGTTTTGATTGCCCATGTGCCATTTGGCTGATGTGTGTAGTTGTGTCAGCATGTGTTACACAGTGGACAGTAAGTGTGGGGTGTGTGCAGCACAGGTTTGCAGGTGTACATTTGTGAACATGGTGGAGGTGCACTGTCTGCATGTACGTGCATACTGGACACATGGGCAGGGTGACATGCCCTGTATTGGCCAGTGTTAACACTCCATAGTTTCTATTGGTGGCCAGTATGCATTGTACTACACACGTTTTGGAACTTGAGTACGTATGTGTGTATGACATGGGTTGACACTGTGCTGTGGGTAATGCTGTTGTTCCTATCTGTCATTGGTTTGCATTACTAAGGTTAACAGTGTCCCAGCTGCATAATCCTGTATTAATGCACACTGTTCACCTACAGAGATGCATGGGCTGTGCTATCACAAAAACAAGAAATTCTCACTTATACAGTAAAAGTGCATTAGTCTCATGGACCCCTGCCATAAACTAAATATATAATAGAAGGTGTGATGTTATACCAAAAAAGAGTTGCATACCAAGAAGGGATAACCTCTCTGGTCAGTATCATTTGGAAAATTCAATTCCACAATAAGCATACAAGGCAAGCTTCAAAATACAATATGGCAACGATTCCAAAGACAACATTAAAGCTGTCTTTACTGTTGTTCATAATCTACAGGGGAAATCTCAGATTGGGTCACAGTTAATGTAAATGGTCACAAAGTACACTTATCTGACTGACATTGCCAATTCCTTGTCAGACAGTTTGAATGTGGATTCCACCACCCTGTCGCTATACAAGGGCCACATTTCCAGACCTGCAGAATGTAATACCTGATGATTCACAGACACTCTAGTTAAAACATCTCTTTAACAAGGTCCACACCACAGTGGCAATGGTACTGGACAGTGTCCCTGGCTGTGTCATACACAAGCTGACATATGAAGTCACCACTCACCTAAACGCTCTGTCCAGATGGAGCCTCTATAGAGGTTACAGACATGTGGTATGATGTACGGTAATGGTGTTCACAGTCCACAAGGTTTGAGCTACAATGTCTTCTTCTCCTTTCGGATGCTCCCATTAGGGGTCGCCACAGTACATCATCTGTTTCCATGTCTTCCTGCCCTCTGCATCTTGTGCTGTCACACCATCCACCTGAATGTCCTCTCTCACCACACCCATAAACCTCATCTTAGGCATTCCTCTTTTCCTGTTACCTGGCGGCTTCATCCTTAGCATCTATTTCACAATATACTCTGCATCCCTCCTCCGCACATGTACAAACCAACTTAATCCTGCCTATCTGGCATGGTCTACTAACCTTCAAACCTAGCCTGACCCTATAATATACTTATTCTTAAACCTGTCCACCCTCGTCACACCCAGTGCAAATGTTAACATAAATTGATTAAGGGTAGAACTACAACAGGTCCTGGAAACTCTCACCCTATAAGCCAGACCAATGTTATCTGGAAGGCTATGGAGCACAGCATTATGGAACTCATTAAGAGAGGCATTATGAACCTGCAAACACTGCACCATACCCACTTAGGTTCTCTAAAGGCCAGATCATGGCTCCTACACCTAGTAGACTTCAAGCCAGTCAACAAGGCTATAGGTGAGGGAGGGGAGATCAACACAGCCAAGCTGTAGCTCACCAGCAAATCATACCCATCCCACATACTGGTATTAGACATAACCTCAACAGACTGACCATAAATGATTGTTAGATGATGGCTTGACAACTGACGCACAGATGTAGGACACACAGTAACATTTGCAGCCTCCATGTGCTATTCTATGCCAGTAACAAGTGGTATTCACCTGCACTCAGTCCTGGGACCACTCCTGTTTGGCATATAGCTTTCTTAGGTACAAGCAAACACAGTAGGGATATGTCTGCCCACGTTTGATGAAAATGCATACCGTGGGCTATATTTTATTCTCCAGATGACACATACATCCTCCAAAAGGGTACCATACAGATAGATACCTGGTGTCAAACTCATGCTGTAAAGCTATAAGCCTAAGAAAGCATAGTTAGCCACTTTTAGAAAAAGTATCCCCAGAGTACCACATAGGTAGTAGCCCTCAAAATGTGGAACAGGTACTAATGTATACTTAGAGCCATGTGTTAAGTCATCTCTCCTTTGATAATCACATTACCAAAGGGTTTTGGAAATCCCTCTGTGGAGCACATAAGCAATAAAGGGTTTGCATGCAGATCCACAGAGGTTGTTGCACACCTATAGTGATTAGTCATCTTTGCCAGACTTTGCTTGCTTTGGAACAGGTTTCAAATATACCTCAAGCATAAACCCTCACTCACACTCTTCAATAGAAACCATGATGAGTGGATGTGAAATGGAAGCCATAGCCCAGGGATCACTGCAGTGGCTAAGCTTGTCACAAGCATACAAAAGTGACCTAAGGTCTGGAAAGTGCCAGCACGCTCTGGCAAAGATAACACATGTGTTCATGGAGAAAGCAGAGTACCCACCTATGAAATACTTGAGGTCACATGTATGTATATGGATTTGCCACACAGCTACCTTACATGTGTAATGCACATACAGTTGTCATTGTGATATGTCATACACTATAAAAATCAAAACCCACTCCACATTGGCCAACGGTGTCACACCTGGAGCACAGACACAATCAGCAAGTGCACAAGTCAAACTCTTTCCTAACTACATTATGATACTACAGCAGTACGTATTCACATGACACGCTATACACATTACTGGGATTTCACCTTTCCACAGGTATATTTGTAGGATGGTGACATCATCGGACTTGACAAAGATTAGTATACCACTTTTAAGGTGTTTGAGTAGTCTCCAAAGGGTTGCACTTCCCCAGGGAGACACACATACACAGTTGACAAGTGCAGGATTCAAACCCCTACTTAACTACATCATGACAGGACAACAATACACATTTACATGACACGCTATACACATTACTGTGATCCCACCTTTCCACAGGTATATTTGTAGGATGGTGACATCATCGGACTTGACAAAAATGAGTATACCACTTTTAAGGTGTTTGAGTAGTCTCCGAAAAGGTTGCTCCTCCCCAGAGGGACACACATACAGTTAGCAACTGCAGGATTCAAACCCCTACCTAACTACATTATTATACTACAACAGTACACATTTACATGATGCACTATACACACTACTGGCATTTCACCTTTCCACAAGTATATTTGTAGGATGGTGACATCATCGGACTTGACAAAGATGAGTATACCACTTTTAAGGTGTTTGAGTAGTCTCCAGAAAGGTTGCTTCTCCCCAGGGAGACACACACATTTGGTAAGTGCGGTGTTCTTAATCCAAACTAAGTACGTCTTTACACTTCAGCAAGCAATATGGAGTTACGGGGTGCAATACAGACATTACTTGCTGACAGTTTGCACAAAGGTTTTTTCACATTTGCTAATCTCAGCAGTCTTATCATACTAGGTGTATTGTGAGTGTATTGCATGCATAGGCCATGACCATATCATATATGGGTTGATGCACCACATGCTGGCACACACAGGGTCAAACCTTGAGTAGCATCTTACCTTTACCTACATGATACTGCAATATAACAGAAAAATGATAAACTTCAGCAATTGGCTGAGTTTCTGGTGTAATTCAAAGGGGATCCAGTCTGTCTGCCTGTGATGACATGATAGACAAGCCTTGTTGCTTCACTACAGATGGTTTGCACCTGTCGCCCCTATGCTTCTAAATACTGGCCAAGGCTCGTGCTGTCCCCATATTACTTTTTTTGGCAAGGCTCAAAGGTTCATAGGTTCATAGGTAGGTACTAGTCTATCGGCCCTGGGGCCTATACAAGGCCAGCCAAAAAGGTATCCTGGTTTTTGCCACCCAAGAAATTTATTTTCCTGTACCACTGTTGTGCAGAGACACACAAGTGATCCCCAGGGTGAATTTCCTATTTCCCATCCAATAATCAAGATTTTCCTTGAGTGCTAATGAGGAGCTTTGTTTGATATAGATAGGTAGTTTATTCTGGAGTATGTGAAGTCCGTGGGACAGGAATCTATCCCTCTGGCATGTTCTGTTTATTGTGATGACAAGGTTTACTTCCCTAGAATGGGTAGGTTCATAGGTTCATAGGTAGCTACTAGGCTATCTGCCCAAGGGCATTTATAAGCCTAGCCAGAATGTGTTGGCTTTTGCCTCCCTTTTAAATTAGTTTCCAAGGCCTCTGTCTAGCAGGGCCACTGAAGTGATCCCAGGGGTAAATTTACAATTTCCCATCTACTCATCAAGATTCCTGTTGAAGAGAGTCTGCAAGGGGCTCTGCCTAACATCAACTGGGATTCTATTCCAGAGTGAGGGAAGTCTCTGGGACAGGAATCTATCCCTCCAGCATGTCCTGTTTATTGCTTTGCTGAGGTTTGAAGTTTCGAGTTGGACATGGCACCTGCAACTCTGACCATGTGTTCTATCCATGAGCCAGTTGGCCACCCATCTGGTGACATAGGGGTTAATATTCAAGCTGGTAAGCTTGTCTATGATGCCAGAGTGGGGAATGGTGTCAAAGGCCTTAGTGAGGTCCAGGTAGGCTGTGTAGACTACTTTCCCTTCATCTATGGGCTTGGTAACTGTTTCAAAGAAGTCAACTAGGTTTAGGAGGCAGGATCTGCCTTTAACAAAGCCAAATTGGGTAGGGTCCAGTATCTGGAGGCTCCCAATGTCTCTGTTTATGAGTTCCATGATAATTCGCTCCATAGCTTTGCAGACCAGGCTGGTCAGGCTTATAGGGCCATAGTTTCCAGGTGCTGTTGTGGCACCACCTTTGTGGAGTAGGATGACTGTTGCTGTATGCCATTCTTTGGGTACATAGCCTGTGGAAAGTTTGAGTCTGAACAGTGAATGTAGGTGAGGGTTTAGTTCCTTTTGGAGCTCGTGTAAGACGCAGCCTGGGACACCATCCAGTCCCACTGATGCTGTGTTCTTAGCTTTGGCGAGGGCTGTTTTTACCTGCATGTCCATGAAGTCTGGGGCTCTGCATTCTTCTGGGATGGACATGGGCCCTTTTGGGGGTGAGGGGGGTGGTGAAGTTTGCACTGAACTTGTCCACCAGGATGTTGGCAATGTCAGTTGGTTCGGTGTATTTTTTTGCCATTTTGCAGTAGCTGAAAGCATATCTGAGAGTTGCCACCTAAATGTTTGATGTAGCTAAAGAAGGCTTTGTGGTTATCTTTAGATTTCTTGGCAATTTTTCTTTAGAACCTGGACTTGGATTTTTTTATGAGCTATCGTAGTTTCTTGCTAATAATCAGTGATGCCTTTCCTTTTTGGAATTTTGCTCTATCATGTGTTTGTTGTATAGCTTATTTATGGGCAAGGACCACCAGATTGGTTTCTTCTTTTTGGAGGAGTGAGTCTTGGTTTTAATTGGGATGGCTCAATCCATGCATCTCTGTAGATGCTCATAGAATGCACTTGTAAAAGATTCTGCAGATTGGATAGCATTATCCTGTAGCAAGGGGGCTTTGAAACTTTCCACTTCGGTCTTGAGAAGTGTGAAGTTTGCTTTTGAAAAGTTTTTCACAGTGGTTTTGTTGACTGGGGGGGGGGGTTGGGATGTGGATGTCCAGTGTGATTACTTCATGATCTGATATTGCCAGTGAGGGGTTTACCTCTGGTGTGGAACACTGATCCCCCATGTTGGTGATGATCAGGTCCAGTATGTTGTCACCTCTAGTGGGTGTGGTGACCAGCTGTTCCAGGCCGTTTGAGTTTATAAACCCTAGGAAGCATTGGGCAAAGGACTTTGTACTCAAGTAATTCTCCCAATGTTTGGGTAGATGAAATCTCATATCATGGTGTTTGGTAGGACTTTTATATTTCCCAGTGTTCTCAGGAATACTGAGTGAGGGTCCTGAGACAAGGTATGTGATCTATAGCAGGCTACGATCTGATAAGCAGGTTTGCCCAATGTTAGTTGCACTTGCATGGTCTCCAAGGCCTCATGCTGTGCCACTAACCTGGAGGTGGGGGTATCCTTTATGAAAATGGATACACCCCCTCCTTTAGTATTTCAGTTTGGGTTTTGGGGCCGACGCTAGGAGGAAAGGGGATTTCTTTAAGTGGAGCATGTCCAACAGCTCTGTGTTTGACATAGCTTTGTATGTTAGGCAGAGATCACCTCTGAGTAGGCGATATGCGACAGAGTAAATTTGTAGTGTTTTGAGACAGTCTGTGTATGGCATGTATTTGAGGCTGCTAATCCTCTTTGTGAGGTATTTCTGCAGACTTTCCAGTTGTTGTAGATGTCTTGTGAGGTACATAGCAAAAGGGGCATTGTACTCTAATGGATCTAATGAGTGATGAGTAGAGGGGAACAATGACCTCTTTTATTCTGCATGAGACACCTTTTGTGATGAGGTGTGCCACATAGAAGGATTTCCTGACTACTGTGGCGATATGATTATCAAAGGAGAGTCTACTGTCCACCTGTGTCCCAAGGTATCTTATCACACTATCGGTGTCAAGTATACTACCACCTATGTTGTAGTTCATGGGTACAGTGTTTTTACCAAAGGGGATGACAGTGCACATTTTGGCATTGAGCTTGAGGCCATGGCTTTGAAACCAGGCATCTGTCTCAGTGAGGTCCTTTTATAGGATGTCCACATCGTTAGTAGTCTTGATTATGGCTCCTAGTTTGCAATCATCTGGGAACTTCATTAGCCAGAGACCTTCATGTTAACCTGTACTTCAGGGAAGTAGATATCAAACAGGACAGGACCCAGGACAGAACCCTGTGGTACTACACTTGTCACTGGTCCAAAGTCGGACTTGGAGTCTGCTACTTTCACACTGTGGGTTGTGTCAGTCAGCCAGTTGGCAACCCATCTTGTGACATAGGGATTTATACCTAGTTTAGTGGGTTTATCCATAATTCCAGAGTGGGAGATGGTGTCAAAAGCTGTGGCAAGATCTAGATAGGCTGTGTGAACCACCTTACCCTTGTCTACGCTTTGGTGACTGCTTCAAAGAAGTCTATCAGGTTTAGGAGACATGATCTGCCTTTTACAAACCAAAAATGGTTGTGGTCCAGAGTGTGGAGATTACCAATGTCTTTGTTTATAAGTTCTATGATGATATGTTCCATGGCCTTGCAGACCAGGCTCATCAGGCTAAAGGGGTGCTAGTTCCCAGGGTCTGTGGTGGCTCCCCCCTTGTGTAGTGGGATAACTGTCGCTGTGCGCCATTCAGCAGGCATAAAGCCTGAGGTGAGGCTATGATTGAACATAGTATGTAGGTGTGGTGCCAGTTTGTTCTGTAGTTCATGTAGAACGCAGCCTGGGATGTAATCTGGTCCCATGGATGCTGTGTTCCTGGCTTTGGAGAGTTTTTTTACCTTTGCAGCCATGATGACAGCAACTTTGCATTCTTCCAGTATAGAGATGTGCTCTTTCATGGGTGAGAGGGGGGTAAAGTTAGCACTGATCCTATCTGCCAGGCTGTCGGCAATATCAGTTGGGTCTGTATATTTAGTGCCATTGTGCTGTAACTCAGAGCAGATCTGAGTGTTGCCATTGAGATTCTTGACATAGCTATAGAATGCTTTGTGGTTGTCTTTGGAATCAGTGGCGACTTTGTTTTCGTAACTAGCTTTGGAGGATTTTATCAGGGATTGCAGCTTCTTCCTGAGGCTGACCAGGGAGCTCCTCTACTCATGGGATTTTACCCTCTTTTGCAACAGTTTCTTCCTTCTGTTATACAGTTTGTTTATGGTAGGGGACCACCAGATTGGCTTCCTTTTCTTAGAGGATAGCTTCTTGGTACTGTTTGGGATAGCACAATGCATACACTCATGTAAGTGCTTATAAAGTGCAATTGTGAAGGATTCAGTAGTCTTAACAGTATTGTCCATCTGCATGGGTGTCCTGAAATTCAGCACTTTTGTCTTAAGAAGCATGAAGTTGGCTTTGGAGACATTTTTTAACATGGTTTCCTTAATGGGGGGGTGGGTCCAGAATGTGGATATGTAGGGTAATTAGCTTATGGTCAGATGGGACCAATGAGCCATTGACTTGAGGTGTGGAACACCGGTCACTCAGGACAAACCAAACCCCATAACCAACACAAATAACCACAAAGTTAGCTAAATGCTACTCATTGCCAGAAATCTCAGCCTCCAGATGCACACACTCGAGGCACATCTCAGTATGGAGAATATTGATATCTGTGCAGTAACAGAAACCTAGTTCAAGGCTCCAGAGAACACACCAGCACTACCAGGATACTACTCATTCCATACCTTCCAGCATCAGGACTTGGATCATAGCACATAGGGTGGGGATCTATCCATATTCATCAAGGATACCTACACCTCTCTCTACATGCTCTCTACAGGATATGTACTCATAGAATGTTGCATAGCA
The DNA here is from genome assembly GCF_019279795.1 of Protopterus annectens. Lineage (NCBI taxonomy): Eukaryota > Metazoa > Chordata > Ceratodontiformes > Protopteridae > Protopterus > Protopterus annectens. The sequence continues at coordinate 1,221,311,338 of NC_056741.1, read as the reverse complement.
ACAGTCTTCACACTCCACAGGGGTGGGACCATAAAAATCCCTTGGCATTCATGCTCTGAGCCTGATGAGTCTGCTCTTTAAGGCAATGGAGCCAATCACAATGGAAGTCAACAATAAAGAGATTGTGAACCTTCACACAGTTGAGCACACCCAGTTTGGCTTCATTATATGCAGATCACTCCTCCTGAACTGGGTGCATTTCTTTGAGACCATTACCCAGGCTACAGATGATTGAAATGAGCTCAACACAGCCTACCTATACCTCATTACAGCCTTTGACACCATTCCCCAGTCAGGTATCATAGATGAACTCACCAACCTGGGCATAAATCCATACATCACAAGATGGATTGCAAACTGGCTCACAGATTCCACAAACTAAGAGTTGCTGGCTACATGTCAGACTCTACACCAGTAACAACTGGTGGCCCCCAGGGTTCAGTCCTGTGGTCCCTCCTGTTTGGTATAGACTTCTCAAATTTACATGCCAACACAGGAGGGTTGTGGTTGAATAAGTTTGCTGGGAACTGTAAAGTGTTTGCCATAATAGATTCCCTGGATGACACAAATATTCTCCAGAAGGGACTCTATGAGACAGATGTGTGGTGTCAGAATCATGGCCTCAAGCTCAATGTGGAGGAATGCATAGTGATCCCCTTTGGTGAAAACAAAGTACACACAAACTACCACATAGGTGTTACCCCCTTAAAACTGACAAGGTAATAAGGGATCTGGGGACACAAGTAGATAGTCATCTTTCCTTTGACAGCCATGTTTCCAAAGTGATTGGGAAATCCTATGTGGCCCACCTAATCAACAAAGGGTTTGCATCAGGATCCGAAGAGGTAGTGGCGGCCCTCTACTCTAAAGTCATCAGACCCATCATTGAGTACAATGCACCATTTTGGATGTACTCGACTACGCATATCCAGCAGCTGTAGAGACTGCAGAGGTACCTCACCAAGAGGATTACTGGCCTCAAACAGTTGTGTTATGCAACACAACTGGTAAAACTAAATCTGTTCTTCGTTGCATACCGCCTACTCAGAGGCACACTCAGCCTAACATACAGAGCCATGTCCAACACATAACTGCTGAGCATGCTCCATCTACAGATAACAAAATTGAGTCACCCTACACACTCCAGGGATATGAACCTCATCACAACAATGAATACAACATGCTGGTGGGATAGAGTACCATCCCAGACACTTGCCTTACTGTGGAACAGAGTTCCAATATACATCAGACAGAGCCCCTCGCTGACACTCTTCAATAGGAACCTTGATGAGTGGATGGGAAACAGACAATTCACTCCAGGCATCACATCAGCAGCCCCACTAGAAAGGGGCTTAGGGTACTAACTATTAGAATGAGGGCTTGGGAGACTACCCAATGGTGTGGTGAAAGCTGCACAACTTGCCTAGGCTAACATATGCCTTATTGAAGATAGTCTACTACATACCTATGAACCTATGTGACAGGTACATGTCTACAGATAGTAGATGTGTACTTCATTGTACCGTCATGTTGTACAGCAGGCACATGGACCACATACACTGTAATGCTTAGAGATACTGGTGGCTGTTATGTACACTGGGTGAGATGTGCACCTCATGTCTTTTGTGCCATTGGGATGTGTGCTGGGTGGGACAGTCCAGGATGGCTCCCTGTCATGGTCACCCTCTTACACACATCCCTGTCCATCCATCTTTGGCTTATTATACTGTGTTCCCCCTACATATATATATATATATATATATATATATATATATATATATATATATATATGTATATATATATATATATATGTGTGTGTACATAGGTTTTATATATATATATATATATATATATATATATATATATATATATATGTATGTATATATATGTACATAGGTAGGTAATAGGCTATCTGCCTGAAGGCATATATTAGTATGGCCAGAGTGTGCAGCTATCACCACCCATGGAGTTAGTTCCCTAGGCCTCTGTGTAGTAGAGCTGATGAAGTGATCCATGGTGTCACAGTTCAGTTTGACATACACTCATCAAGGCTCCTATGGAAGAGTGTCAGTGAGGGACTCAGCTTAATGTGGGTTGGGAGGGAGCCTGTTCCAAAGAAAGGGAAGTCTGTGAGTTATTAATGTATCCCTCCAACATGTTCTATTTATTGTTGTGATGATGATATCCCTAGAGCATGTAGTACAGTGAGCTTGGGGTTACTTCAAATAGCACATGTACATGCGTTCTGCATTGGACATGGACCTGTCTGTTGGGCAGAGATCACCTGAGCAGACAGTATGCAACAGAGTACAGATTGAGTTAAATGCAGTCTTGTTGCATGGGGCAACTGTTTGAGGCCAGTAATGCTCTTGTTGAGGTACATCAGTGGTCTTTCCAGCTGCTGAAGGTGCTTAGTCAGATTCATCGCAAGTGTGTTGTGGTACTCTATGATGGGTCTGATAACTGATGAGTAGAGGGAACCTCCTTTGACCTACATGCAAAGACCTTGGCAGTTTGTGGGAACATATAGCATAATTTTCTAACCACTTTGTGAATGTGTTTCTGGAAGTAGTGATGACTATCCACATATGTCTATAGATCCCTTATTATTACCTCAGTATTTAGGGTGTTGGCACCTATGTGGTATTTGTATGACTGTAGCTTGAGCCCATAAGTTTGACACCACATCTGTTTGACTGAGACCCTTTTTAAGGATGTCTCTGTTGTCCCAAACATCGATTATGACAACCTTTTTGCAGTCATCCACAAACCTTGCTAAACATAGCCCTCATGTTTGACTGTATTTCTGAAAAGTATACACCAGACAGGAGGGGTCCCAGGACTGAACCATGGGGACAGCAGTTGTTACCAGATTGAACAGGAGACCACAATTCTTACCTTGTGGGATCTATCTGTGCCCCAGTTGGCAATCCATCAGATGACATACGTGTTTATGCACAGGTTGTTGATTTTGTGGATACGACATGTGTGTGGGATGTTGGAAAAGGGCTTTTCAAGGTCTATGTAGGCCATGTGTAGCTCATTTCATTGATGCATGTCCTGGGTGACTGCCTTTAAAACTGTCTAGCTGGTTTAGGAACCATGATCTGAACCTGACCAAACCAAAATGGGTAGGGTTGGGTGTTTGTAAGCTCTCAATAACTCTGTTTATGAGTTCCATAATGATGGACTCCATGGCCTTGCACATCAGGCTTATTAGGCTTATAAGACAATAGTTCCCATGGCCTGTTGTGCACCAACACTCGTGGAGTGTGCCAAACGTTGCTGTAACCCATTCAACAGTTTCATATCCTGTACAGACGGTGAGTCTTAACAGACTGTTCAGGTGCAGGGTCTGTTTGTTTTGGAGTTCACATATGACACAGCCAGGGAAACTATGTTATCCCATACATGCTGTGTTTTTAGGTTTGGAGAGAGCTGTTTAACCATTGTATATGTGATTTTTTAGGTTTTCACAATCTCCAGGTATGATAATGGGCCCTTTTGTCAGTGAGAAGGGGGTAAATATGTATGAACCTGTCTGACAATATGTTGGCAATGTCAGTCATATACATGTATTCATTTACAGTTTGCACTGACTCAGAACATATATGAGTTTACATTGATATTTATGACATAGCGAAAGAAAGCTTCATGGTTCTCTATGGACTCTTTGACCATGGCTTGGATAATGTTAGGAGTGCTCATTGTTTCTTGATGATACTGATCGGAGAATTATTGATCTTCTTTGGTTTTTCACTTTCTTTGAACAACTTAAGTACTTGGAGTACATAGTTTGATTATGACAGGTGTCCAATATATTATATGGGTCTGTTTTCATATCAGTGTGTGCAAAAGGCAGGATTGGTGAATAGTGACAAGTGTCTGGAGTAAGAACTGCAACTGCCAGATATGTGTGGCCCACTGCTGTACTCAGACATGGCCTAAGTGTGTGAGCATGCCCAGTATGACCTTTCAGTATGTTGCTGACTGAAATTTGCTAAATTTGTTTAAGTGTGTGAGCATGCCCAGTATGGGTATATATACTATATGTGAGTGAAAATCAAGTTGGTTTTTACTTCAGGGCTCACCTTTGTGTTGTACATCGACAGGAAGCACAGTGTGCCTGCAGGGCTTCCATGAGTCATTCTACATTCAGTGGGGACAGCTATTATTTGTACATTTCTACCCAGGGGGGCACACCTGATTGTTACTGTGGGTGTACATAGGATGAAGGGTTCACCTGACACTTATACACATTTGCTAGGCCTGCACTGCTATGTCAGGTACTCCATTTCAGTCTGTACTGTTGCCTATCGTACTGGCTTGAGGCATACCACTGCACTACAGACCTTAGCTTCCAATTACATGCATATTAGTTTGTGACTTCATAGCCTACCCAACCCACATCACACTGCCTGGCCTGCTGTTATCTGTCTGCATAGGCCTGGGGGGAGATTACTCATATGCCTCTTCAGAGGGCATGATACAGCATTTGTTTGTGTTTGCATTTGTCTACATTTGTCCTGCTGGCTGTGACTGTTAAGTATGTGACCCCCCCCCAACTGGTATGTGTGAGTGAGTTAAGTTGTGTCTGTGCCAGTGAAATGCTGTAATGGCTTAGTGGTTCAGTACTATGACTACAGTGCACAGTATCCTGAGTTCGAGCCCTGTCACTGCTTTTTATTTTCCTGCTGTGCAGACCAGACTGCTTAAGGAACAGTAAAGCAGGTGTGAGCATGTTTACCCGACTTTGCTCAACTTTGCCTGACCTTACCTGACTTTGCCCGACTTTGCCCAACATTGCCCAACATTGCTCAACGTTGCCCAACGTTGAGCTGGTTAGCGTGGCACACAGCTACGCGCAATTGTATGTAAATATGCTCAATACTGGTAAAATGTGCTTAGCAGTGCTTTATATTGCTTAAAATAGGGCACTCATGCCTCAGGTGGAGCTGCAGGGCTGCCTATGTCGGATGCACATAGTACACTCCCTATACATGTTTGAAAACAGGTAGTGTCAAGTTAGGCATCCCTTTTACTGTATGTGCGAGTCAGAGAGAGGTGTCATTTCCAGGGTACCTACTGAGTCAGTGTATGTGCTATGTGTTGCCTCTTTGCCAAGGCATACTAGGCACACCTCCTTCTGCCTACTGGGGCAGGCTCAGGTTGTTCCTCCTCTGAGTCACGCTGTGCCTGTGCAGGCCTTGGCAATGGTGGGGGGCTGTTTGGCCCTACCCCATGCTGTTCCTGCTGCAGCTGTTTTCGCAGGATCATATTATGCAGCATGGCACATCCCATGACAATTTGGGCACATGTAGTTGGTGAGTACTGCAAGGCTCCACCAGATGTGTCCAGGCACCGGAACCATGACTTGAGCATCCCAAACACATGCTCAATAATGTTTCTTGTTTGTGCATGTGCCTCATTATGGAGTTCTTGTTCAGGTGTGTGTGCATTTCTGATGGGTGTCATCAGCCATGGCTCCAGTGCGTATCCAGCATCCCCCACTAGGTTACTGTCAGGGATGTCCCCACTGGCAAATCTCTGGTACAGCTGTGTCAGATGCCAGATGTGGGAATAGTGATAGCTTCCAGGGTAGCCAGCACACACATTCATTATTATGCCCTGGGCATCGCACACGACCTGGCAGTTGATGGAGGGGAAGCCCTTGTGGTTGATGTAGACCCTACCCCACTCACCGGGTGGTGCTTTGATGTGTATGTGCATGCAGTCTAATGCACCCACTACCTCAGGGTATTCTGCTATTTGGTGGAAAAGATGATTATTTCTGGCCAATGCCTCATGGGAACTGGGGAAATATACGTGCTCACTGACATGTGCTGACATGGCATCCAGGAACTGGTGCAGTAACCTGGATGCTGATGCCTGTGAAATCCCCATCATATCACCAGTTGGTCTCAGGAAGGTACCTGTAGTTAGTATTCTTAGGCCAACACATACCTTGGTATCCACTGGGATGGGTTCCCCTCTGTTGGTTCTGTGTGTGAGGCATGGCCGGCACAGCTCAACAATTTGCTGCAGGAGGTCTCTGTCCACCCTATAGCGCTCCACTATCTCCAGCTCATGTAGCCCCTGGTACGTTACCCTGGGTCTGTACACTCTTCTATGTCTCCTCACTGTGGGTTGCTCAGCAGCATTCCCAACATCACCATGCTCAGCACCTTGCACATGTTGGTTTATGATAGCAAGAGCAGCCCCTAACATTTTGTTTGACTTTAAGTTTTTAAGCTTTCCCTCTTTGTATACTGCAGTGTTGCAGAGTTCTTGGGAAAAACAGGGAAGAATGCTGTTTGCAGAGTTTAAAGTGCTGGTCTGGGCTGGGCTAGTCTGCTGCCTGTGTAAGTGGCTGATTCTGATATATTTCACCTGGCAGCTCTGCTAGTTCTCCTTGGTTAACTTCCTACTACTTTTCCTTCCTTTTCCCTTTCTGTTTCTGCCCAGGGCAGCGCCGTGCAAACAAGCGCAAACACACGCACGCACAGGTGTGCACATGCTGTGTGCCTGTTTGCAAGAAATTTCAGATATTTTCACGGCGTACACCTTTGGTTTCTGGTTTTCAAAAAGGACAACTGTAGACACGCCTCTTGCAATCCTGAGCAACTCAGGGCAAACACAGGACACTGTGCTCCAATAAGCATACAGCCTTTCTGACATACCCTCTCATGATGTCACCTATCTTCTACTCTATTATCTATTATCACCTACTCCTACACTTACACTCTTGGGACATGGCTCACATGCTGGGGAAAATTGGGATTCACTATCCTTATCCTCATTTGCATAGGATTGCCTACAAATGCTTGGTTACATCTCTCACACTGAGCTTCCCCCCCTTAGCAACCAGTACTCAGTGGCCATGTTGTCTTCAGCCTGCCATTCACCTGCATGGCAGGATAAGCTTTTTAGTGAAAATGCCTATTTTTGGCTATTTTGAAATTATTTTCTTGTTTTTTTTAAGCACCACTCATTTGTGCAGTGCTGCGCTATGCTTAAACATCGGAGATCGGGGAAAAAATTAGATTTTAATAATTTTAAACATTTAAAAATGCCAATGGCCTTATATTTGGCCAGTGGCATGCTTCCTCAACTGGATGCATCCTTTATTTGGAGCTTTCATAGCTCCGTTTAGCAATTTGCAGAACAGTACTCCGTTACCAACAGAGTACATTTCTGCAAATAACACTACTCTTCCACAGACAGGTTAGTGTTACCTGGATTGCAAAATTACCTCATTTGCATAGCTTTCAGCAGCAAATGAGGTAATTTGCATACCATGACGCTGTCCGTGCAAGAGTAGTTTTAGAAGCTCTCATGCACGCCCCTGCCGGGTGTTGCTAGATCGCTCGGCAGACATATTGGCTGTCTGACGTCTTACTCTACTCTACAACTCCGTGGAAGCTTTCGTAAATCCGGCCCATTATTTTGTGCATCAGATTTCATTGACTGTTTTCTAATTGCTACATTTTTCTGCAGAATACATTACGAATAATGGTGCATTTTATTTCTGTTTCAGAATATTGTAATAAGCATAAACATTCAAATAAACAATTCATATGTAGACCAGGCCGTAGGTTTAGGTAATGTTTTTAAATTAGTCCATTACTTATCAAGGAACTTGACCAAGTAGGGTTAGCTTGCTCAAGTACAGTTACTGAAGCACCTGGTTGTCTGACTTTAATTTCTCATTCGCTGTTAAATGTCTGAGTATGTAGCTAGTTGTCTTGTTGCTCAGGCATGAACATTACACCTGCTGACTTTGATGTATATATACCTTCCATTTTGAGTATTTCAGTTATTGTCATACATCATAAGTGGTTTTCATTTTGCTTTCAGTTCAGAATTTTCTCTTAAGGTTATCATCCAAGACCCTGAGTGTACATACTTATGCATGTGACATAACTTTTTATTTGCTTATTAATCTACATTGATTCCTGAATTTGTATTGATGTCTCTCTATATGGGTTCTCATCCCAACAACAGGCATATTTATTTATGGTTCTCTTCCTTTGCTTTATGTTGTGTATACCTCCTTTTCTGTGTTTTTTATTTTTTTTAAATACATTTTAAATGTATTCTTTTTTTTAACTTTTTTGGGTACACCAGGAAGAGGCACTTGTCTGTAATATGGCTTATTTTCAGAAATGACTTTTCATTTGCTTTAATGTTTTATGGAATTTCTTTGTTGGAACTTGTAAAGAACAGTGAGAGAATAATTAATCTATAAAAAAACTATGCTTGGATCATAAGAGACTACTAGGATTATGGCTATGGATCCCGTAAAGCCCAGTCAATGGTTTATCCACAAAAAAGAAACCTCAATCACCACCTGTCACCATTGTCAATGAGGGATGCAGGTGGATCCTGTGACCAATTTGTGGTTACCTATCAACTCATCTAGGTTGCACTTGAAGAGGATCAGCGAGATCCTTGGTTTGACGTTATGGGGAGTCTATTCCAGAGACGGTGCAGCCTCTGGGAGACAAACCTGTCTCTCAAGCAGGTTTTGTAAATGTCACATAGATTGAAGCCTTTTCATCATGTACTGCACAAGGATTTAGGCTTATGGATATGGAGCATCTCTAGTAGACCAGGGTCTGAGATGGTTGTGTAGGTGAGACACATCACCTCTGATCATTCTGTATGATACAGAGTACAGTGATAGTGATTTCAGCCTGTCCACATAGGGTAGGTGTTGCAGTCCTTGGATTCTCTTTGTCAGGTATTTCTGTGGCCTTTCCAGTTCATGCAGTGTTTTGAGAGGTACGTACCAAACATGCCGTTGTACTCAGTCATTGGCCTAATGACGGAGGAGTACAGAGAGGTAATAACCTCCTTTTTTCTGGATGCAATCCCTGCACTTATGAGATGAATAAATAAAAGGCTTTTCTGACCACTGCCGCTACATGATGTTCAAATGTGAGCTTGTTGTCAACTTGTCAGGTCTTTCACCACAGGTTGTGTGCTTAGGGGGTTGTGCCTTTTTACACATTGACAACAGTTTCTTCCTTTTGTTGTACAGCCTGTTAATAGAGAATGTCCAGCACATAGGTTTGTGTTTCCTTGAGGAGCAGGTTTTCATTGGGTTGGATATGGCTGAATCCATGAAGTTGTGCAGGTGCTTGTATATTGCACTGGCATACTGTTCATCATATTTGTCTGCATCCTCTGAGGGTGGCAGTGATGTAAAGGTACTGATACCCTCCCTTAGAAGCTTGTATTCGGTTCTTAAGAGTTTTTAGCCTGGTTACAGCCGTGGGGGGTGTTTGACTGGATAGACAGTTTGAATGAGATAGACTGATGGTCTGAACTCACCAGGGAAGAACTTACCATGTGGGTGTTGCAGTGGCCGCCCACGTTGGTGAGAATCAGGTCTAGAATGCTATCTCCCCTGCTGGGGGATGACTCAAGCTATTGTAGTGTGTTGCAATTGATGAACTCAAGGAATCATTGGGTGAGTGCATTACAACAGGAATAGTTCACCCAGTTTATGGTGGAGTAGTTGAAGTCACCAAGGATCAGGGTGTTGGGGGGGGTACCTTGATGGACTCAAGTTGGTCTAGGTCGGAGAAGTGGGTGTCCTAAGTGATGTAGGGGGGTCTACAGCTGCATGGGTGTCTTTCCAGTTGTCAGTTGCACCAGGACAAGTTCTACTGCATCATGCTGGCAAACCAGTCTGGAGGTGTGCTGGTCTTTAATGACAATAGAAACTCCACCACCCTTAGTCTTCCTGACCTCATTTATCATTTAAGTGAACTTAAGTAAGTTATCTTCACAATTATGTCCACCATGGAAGGACAGTCTAATTTTTTTGTCCTAATTTTAAGTATCTCTATTGGTTGAGACAATGATTTTAATGTTGTGCTACTTGATTCTTTTTTCCTCATAACGACATTCTTTTCCGAAATGGTTCACAAAAGCTTTGTTACACTTGTTAGCAACTTTGTTAAACCTTCACGTCCGGGTTCTTTGTTTATTATCTACTGTGTGTTGTACCTGACTGTATTACTTACACTAATTACACTAATTATAACAAAATGACAAGTGGCTCCTCTCCAACTGGATTTAATTGCACAGTACAAGGTAAAACTCCAACTTTTAAGCGCTTTTCGTTTGAAACATCAAAATTCTTCAGAAAGTAGTACAAATAAACAGACTCCCATATTTAAATACAAAAGTGCGGGAAATTAAAACACTTAATTAAATTTTTAAAGACATAGTACTTCTAAAGGTTACAAATAATTACAAAAAGTTATATACACATCCTGATAATCTTATAAAGCTCTAATTCAACATGCTGCATAAAGAAAATAATCTAAATATGACTTACTACATAAGAATTAAAGTATCAGTTAATAAAAAATAATAAATAATAAATTAAGAAGTTGTATACATATAAATTAAAAATGTTACGAAATATATATATATATATATATATATAAATTTTTATTTACACCTACTAGATGTTATCTTTGCAAACTTCTAAGTTTCAACAAACAGGAAATCGAACAAGCCTCATTAAGTCCAGGGTAATTAAAGGCATTAAGCCTAATCTGCCACAAAAGTTCTAACTCTTCTAATTTAAATGAGACAGGTCCACCCCTAATATCTTGGACAAATTGATCAATAACCAAGTATTCAAACTTGTGTGTGGGATAAGACTGAATATGCTTAGCTAGGGCATTGGTATCTTTGTTATGTGAAATGGCATACTGGTGTTCGTATACCCTTTCTTTCAAACATCATTCAGTTTTGCCCACATAAAATGCAGGACAAAATGAACAGTGGGCCAGGTAAACAACAAATTTGCTGTTACAATTATATTTACCTTTCAATTTAAAAGTTTTACCACCGATGGAAAATTGATTAGTACATTGCATATATTTACAAAATTTACAAGTTTCACATTTAAACATACCAGTTACTCTAAAAAATGGCTTTTTAGTAACCTCAAGCAGATTTTTAATATTTCTTCCCTTCATAAAAACAACCTTTGGTTTTGATCCAAAAAAGGTGTGTAGGCTTGTATTACATCTAAATAAATTCCAATTCTTGTCAATAATACTGATGGTAGATTTAGTTAGTAAGTTAAAAGATGTAATAAAGGTGAATTGAAAATTTTGCTCTTCTCTCATGTCCGACACTACCTCTGTATTTATAATCTCTTGTAGTTCTAAAGTGTCGACCTCAGGAGGGAATTTCTTAACGGCTAAAATCGGTCTAAGTCGGTCAGTACCCCGTTTGAATTCTACTTCTTTGATTAACTCATCGATCAAACTTTCAGGGTAGTCACGGTGCATAAACATACCCTTCAACAAGTTACATTCGTTGGCAAAATCAAACTGCAAAGAACACATACGTGCAGCCCTAACCAACTGCCCCTTAACCACCGATCTTTTTTGGTGGAAGGGGTGGCAACTTGAAAAATGTAGAAAAGAATTGGAGTAGGTTGCCTTGCGATGTATCTGAGAAATAAAGCATCCTAACTCCAAATTTTTACTAAGTAAGATGTCAAGGTAAGCAATATTATCCACATGGAAAGTATACGTAAATCTCAAAAAGGTGGTAGAGGAATTAAATCAATCAACCAACTTGGATGCCATTAAATCATCACCTCTCAAAAGGATGAACACATCGTCCAAAAACCGGGTATAATAGATAATATCTTCAAGGTAAATATTAGCCTTTGTGTCAAAAACAAACATTGTCTCCCACTGGGCCATAACCAGATTGGCCACGCTAGCTCCACAGGGAGAGCCCATTGCCAACCCGGTTTTCTGAAGGTAGAATTTATTGTCGAACATGAAATAGTTATTCATCAACACTATTTCTAACAATTCCATAATAAGGGAAGTTTCAATAATAGAAGCTCCATGTTTCCTCATTAAATCAGCTACCCATTCGATTGCGACAACATGTGGGATACAGGTATAAAGATCCTTTACGTTTATAGTTAAGAAGTTATAATCATTATTAAATTTTAGGTCATTGATTTTAGCCAAAAAGTCCCAAGAATCTTTGGATATTTGTGGTTCAAGACGTACATATTTCTGTAAATACACGTCTATAACTTTTGAACAAGCATATGTCGGAGAGCCTCGACCATCAATAAGTGGTCGCATTGGTAGGTTTATCGCGTCTTTATGTATTTTTGGAATCCCAAACAATGTGGGATACCTAGGAAAGGCAGTAAACATATAGTTAAATACCTTTTGGTCAATCCGCCCGTCAATTAATAAGTCATTAAGGCAAGATTTAACAAGGGCATATGCTGTATTAACTTCTGATCTAGAACTAGTCTGGTAGGTATCATTGTCCAAAAGTGCTAGCATACGAGTGGTATAGTCGTAATTGTCAAAAACAACAAAACCACCTCCTTTATCAGGTTTGCAAATTCTTATATCTTGGGACTTAAAAAATTCAAAGATGTCTCTTTCGTCTTTATCTAAATGACCCTTACAATGGTGTGAATTACTAGGTTCCGTACCTAAACTTCTTAAGTCTAACTCACAAACTTGTTCGAATACCTGTAACAAAGGATGAAGTGGGGGGTTAAATGTACTTGGTATATGAAACCGCTCATCTGAAAGTGTCTGACCGGAATCCTTAAAAAATAAGCCCAAATTAAGTTTCCTAGTAAAAACTTTTAGTTCTAAAATGAGTCTACTAACATCTGTTTTGAACCAAGGGACATATGTATATCCCTTAGATAACTAATTACAGAACTACTAGAAAATGGAGGCAGCATTGGAAATGATACTATGCGCCAAATTGGACACGAGAATGGTGCCACTTTATCTTTGTTCCTTAATAATAACTTCAAATTTGGTTTGCAACAACAACCAAGGATGGATTCAGAATTCTTGGATGAAGGTAATTCCTTTGTATCAACTAACATTATTGCCAACTTGAAATTACTAGATAATTTATTATTAAAGTATAAGAAAACACAACTTGAGGTTTCTTATTTTCAAGAATGCCTGAAGTTGAAAATAATACCTAAAGGTTTACGGAGGGTTCAGTACCCAACAGGGCTCATTAAAGGCTCAGTTTTTCATTCGGACTTGATTAAACTGTTTGACCAGCAAGGTTTTGAACTGCTGGAATTAATGGTCAAGCATTATATGTTAATGTCTGAAAAAATTTTGTCTTTTATTAAGGAAGTGGATTTGAAAGTTTTACAGGATCCACTCTTTGAAAGATATAAATTCGATTATAACAGAACTTTTTCTAGTATTAACGAACACCTCTCCAAATTAAGTGTAAATAAATCTAAAAAACTTGAGCGTGACTGCCTATCTTATAAGAAAGGGAATGCTTATCCACCACCACCTCCTGCACAAATTTGGCAGTTGGGTTATTCCCTATTTGATCTAACTAGTAAGGACTTACACTCTAATTTTGAGTCCAATGAGACCATTCAAGTACCAATTCATAAACAACGGTCCAATCAGAGTGTGCAATCCAATGACTTTGTTGAGGTCCAACAAATTACTGTTTTGGATGATTCAAACGGGGCCTCTCAAGAACCACCACGCAGGAGTGAAAGACTTAAAAATGTGTCAAAAGTTAATTACAATTACAGTACCAGGCAGAATTTTCAAACTGGTCACCAAAATAATATTAACAATAACAATAACTTTAATGACTTTAACAACCAGCAGGGTTTTCAGAATTATACCCATATGGGTGCCAGACCAAAACAGCAGAGGGGATCGAAGTTCCCAAGGTGATTGAAACAAGGACCCGGCTGATTTCAACAGAAGTGACACTTGATTGTGTGTCTTCTTCTGCTTTATCTGATGGTTTGTTTATGACTCTAAATCATTGTAACACGACGATTAATACTGATGACACTATGTCGTCACCTGATGTGGATCATGTGGGAGATTTGGTTGTCGACCCTCATGAGTTTTGTTTTGAAACTTTTCATGGGGAGTGTGATTTATGTAACACTGCCTGTGATGTAGACAACTTTAGTACTTATGAATGTGATGTACTTGATGAATGTGATGTTCTTGGTGAACAACCTAATGTGTGTGTTGAGCCTCTTGGTCCAGTCATTGTGTATAATAGCAACAGGGACTTTAAGGTTTACAATTTTTCGGGCAGCACACTTTCATTGGAGATGGTGGATTTGTTATCTAAGGGATATACATATGTCCCTTGGTTCAAAATAGATGTTAGTAGACTCATTTTGGAACTAAAAGTTTTTACTAGGAAACTTAATTTGGGCTTATTTTTTAAGGATTCCGGTCAGACACTTTCAGATGAGTGGTTTCATATACCAAGTACATTTAACCCCCCACTTCATCCTTTGTTACAGGTATTCGAACAAGTTTGTGAGTTAGACTTAAGAAGTTTAGGTACGGAACCTAGTAATTCACACCATTGTAAGGGTCATTTAGATAAAGACGAAAGAGACATCTTTGAATTTTTTAAGTCCCAAGATATAAGAATTTGCAAACCTGATAAAGGAGGTGGTTTTGTTGTTTTTGACAATTACGACTATACCACTCGTATGCTAGCACTTTTGGACAATGATACCTACCAGGCTAGTTCTAGATCAGAAGTTAATACAGCATATGCCCTTGTTAAATCTTGCCTTAATGACTTATTAATTGACGGGCGGATTGACCAAAAGGTATTTAACTATATGTTTACTGCCTTTCCTAGGTATCCCACATTGTTTGGGATTCCAAAAATACATAAAGACGCGATAAACCCACCAATGCGACCACTTATTGATGGTCGAGGCTCTCCGACATATGCTTGTTCAAAAGTTATAGACGTGTATTTACAGAAATATGTACGTCTTGAACCACAAATATCCAAAGATTCTTGGGACTTTTTGGCTAAAATCAATGACCTAAAATTTAATAATGATTATAACTTCTTAACTATAGACGTAAAGGATCTTTATACTTGTATCCCACATGTTGTCGCAATCGAATGGGTAGCTGATTTAATGAGGAAACATGGGGCTTCTATTATTGAAACTTCCCTTATTATGGAATTGTTAGAAATAGTGTTGATGAATAACTATTTCATGTTCGACAATAAATTCTACCTTCAGAAAACGGGTTGGCAATGGGCTCTCCCTGTGGAGCTAGCGTGGCCAATCTGGTTATGGCCCAGTGGGAGACAATGTTTGTTTTTGACACAAAGGCTAATATTTACCTTGAAGATATTATCTATTATACCCGATTTTTGGACGATGTGTTCATCCTTTTGAGAGGTGATGATTTAATGGCATCCAAGTTGGTTGATTGGTTTAATTCCTCTACCACCTTTTTGAGATTTACGTATACTTTCCATGTGGATAATATTGCTTACCTTGACATCTTACTTAGTAAAAATTTGGAGTTAGGATGCATTATTTCTCAGATACATCGCAAGGCAACCTACTCCAATTCTTTTCTACATTTTTCAAGTTGCCACCCCTTCCACCAAAAAAGATCGGTGGTTAAGGGGCAGTTGGTTAGGGCTGCACGTATGTGTTCTTTGCAGTTTGATTTTGCCAACGAATGTAACTTGTTGAAGGGTATGTTTATGCACCGTGACTACCCTGAAAGTTTGATCGATGAGTTAATCAAAGAAGTAGAATTCAAACGGGGTACTGACCGACTTAGACCGATTTTAGCCGTTAAGAAATTCCCTCCTGAGGTCGACACTTTAGAACTACAAGAGATTATAAATACAGAGGTAGTGTCGGACATGAGAGAAGAGCAAAATTTTCAATTCACCTTTATTACATCTTTTAACTTACTAACTAAATCTACCATCAGTATTATTGACAAGAATTGGAATTTATTTAGATGTAATACAAGCCTACACACCTTTTTTGGACCAAAACCAAAGGTTGTTTTTATGAAGGGGAGAAATATTAAAAATCTGCTTGAGGTTACTAAAAAGCCATTTTTAGAGTAACTGGTATGTTTAAATGTGAAACTTGTAAATTTTGTAAATATATGCAATGTACTAATCAATTTTCCATCGGTGGTAAAACTTTTAAATTGAAAGGTAAATATAATTGTAACAGCAAATTTGTTGTTTACCTGGCCCACTGTTCATTTTGTCCTGCATTTTATGTGGGCAAAACTGAACGATGTTTGAAAGAAAGGGTATACGAACACCAGTATTCCATTTCACATAACAAAGATACCAATGCCCTAGCTAAGCATATTCAGTCTTATCCCACACACAAGTTTGAATACTTGGTTATTGATCAATTTGTCCAAGATATTAGGGGTGGACCTGCCTCATTTAAATTAGAAGAGTTAGAACTTTTGTGGCAGATCAGGCTTAATGCCTTTAATTACCCTGGACTTAATGAGGCTTGTTCGATTTCCTGTTTGTTGAAACTTAGAAGTTTGCAAAGATAACATCTAGTAGGTGTAAATAAAAATTTATATATATATATATATATATATATATATATATATATATATATATATTTCGTAACATTTTTAATTTATATGTATACAACTTCTTAATTTATTATTTATTATTTTTTATTAACTGATACTTTAATTCTTATGTAGTAAGTCATATTTAGATTATTTTCTTTATGCAGCATGTTGAATTAGAGCTTTATAAGATTATCAGGATGTGTATATAACTTTTTGTAATTATTTGTAACCTTTAGAAGTACTATGTTTTTAAAAATTTAATTAAGTGTTTTAATTTCCCGCACTTTTGTATTTAAATACGGGAGTCTGTTTATTTGTACTACTTTCTGAAGAAGTTTGATGTTTCAAACGAAAAGCTCTTAAAAGTTGGAGTTTTACCTTGTACTGTGCAATTAAATCCAGTTGGAGAGGAGCCGCTTGTCATTTTGTTTTATTCCTAGTTTTTTGTGCCATTTTGAAGTTTATAATTACACTAATTGCACAAACTAAGTAATCACTTAATTTCAATTTTATGGCTATAGCTCAGGCTTCTGGTCAATATTAATTGTCCTAATTGTCCCAGCGGAAGACCTGTTTGATCTAACATTAGATAATTGTATCAGGGAGCCGGAAATCACAGATTTTACCTTATTAAGGATATTTTTTTTTTGATTAATAATAAATGGATTCCCATTGTTCTGTCTTCAACTTGGAATATAATTTGCTTGTTATTAAATATACTGTTTCATTATTTTGAATGTGTGATGTTAAACGCTTTCTGGTTAAAATAATAATTTTTAACTCATAAGTTAGAAGTTGGCATTTGACATTCTCTGCACTTGCATCTCCTGTAATGGACTATATGTATATATTTCTTTCCAGGCAAGCTACAGGTGAAGTACAGTTGTGGTACATTTGTGGTACCCCCCCGAAATTTAACAACATGTAGACAAAACTTGAGATGCATATCTGTCAGCAGCATTGGAGCGATTATTTTTTTTCCATTTTAGGAGAAAATAGTACACCACATTGCCCTTGCCATCTAGTCTGTATATGACGTATGATGCTGTCGAATCAGTGAGATAATTGTGATTGTATTGATTTATGCAGTACTCATAAAATGTGTGGACCTTAACGCCTACAGGATTTGTTCATTTACAGTTTATGGAAATGCAGGTCGTGAACTGGCAACAGAGTTGACAATGACTCTGCTATTATCATTTGCCACTAATGGGAATTACTATTTTTTCTGGGATACTCCGCATGGGCAGTTATTGTTAGAGTTAGGATTAAATGTGGCCAAGGTTGAATTGATTTATTAATACAAGAATCCCTGGTTTTTCATCCTATTTTTAGCCTCCAGAACACCTAAGCCAGTGTTTCTCAACTTCTGGGCTGCTGCATCATTTATACCGGGCCTTGAGCGCTTCAGAAACAGTTAGTCCATATTTGTACAACCTGCTCACTACGCAGGATTTTTTTAGAGGAAAGCAAGGCAATGGGTGGTTAGGACAATATTAACAATTAACAATTTTTAATTAACAATTAAGAACTCAGTCTTTCAAACACACAACCATCTGTGATTCTCAAACTGTTTCTGATGTCCTATATACCATCAACATGTAGTCATCCTCCACCAAAAAGCAGCTACTATACTGGTAATACCCTTAGCAAGGTAAATAAATGGTACTTTGGTGGAGGGTCCTGTGATATTGACTATTTGATAGTGTTCCCAAGCTAATAAGAATTTTGATAGTGGGCAAAACCTTCTGGAATCGTTGATGCATGTACCCATTTTTCTGGTGGGGGCTGGCTGTCCATTTCCAGATTCCCATTCACTTGGGTAGCAGTCAGCACAGTGCCCCACCAACACTATCGCAGATGGAAATGTGAGATCAAGACTGCCCAAGGTGTTCATGACTCTGTGGATGAGGATATTATTCCTGATCATGAAATCATATGAGGACTCCTGCCACAGGCTGAGATAGCTATGCACTCTAACGTGTCAGTGGTATGATGCATCAGTGCATAGCAAGGAACTCGGTTATCAACACCGTGTTGAGAAATGTGGTAAGCTCTGCTACTTGGTCACTTTCTAGACTCTTGTCAGGTTCTAGGGGAAAGCCAGTTTACATGGTGACATGCTTAATGCTTTGGAAGTGCTCTCTAAAGTATCTTAATGGAACACAAGCTTAGCTTTTGAAGGAGCAAGCGTTGCTCCAATGGGTCCATTACTTCACAGTGCTAGTTAATGCAACTTCTACTAGCAGGCTGCACAAGGGATGCAGTGATCTAGAAATGGCATTTGGCTTCCTTTAAACTTTTTTAGTAAATCATTACGCAAAGAGTTTTATACAGAAAGTTACATAGCCCACTTCCACCATCCTTCTGGTAGACTTATTCTGTACTCAACAGTATGGTACAGCAGTATCTGCCAAAATACTTATTGGACCATCAATTCAAACTACTAGAAGTCAGTACACTTCAGCCACCTCCTGTACTCAAACTTTATCCAAAAATCCACTCCCATCATCTAGCCACTTGCTTTCTCCATTTGTAGTACGGTTTATACTTTACCCAGTGGTGTAGACTACTTGCTGCTGAAAGTCAAATAAGGCTTATTTTCAAAGCATGTGCTGTTATATGTGTTTATATATATATATATATATATATATATATAATTCCAAATACGCCCTCAGGTGCGTGGTACCAGATGTAGGTGCGCGGATGAAAAGATATAATCCACAAACGTTCCAGCACTCATTATAAAACGAAAAAATAACAGCAGATGTGTTAAACCACTTTATTAGGCAAAATCTGCCCACATATTTTGCCTAATAAAGTGGTTTAACACATCTGCTGTTATTTTTTTGTTTTATAATGAGTGCTGGAACGTTTGTGGATTATATATATATATATATATATATATATATATATATATAGGATGTGTGTGTAGGCATATACATATGCAGACATGCATAGATATCTCTTTATATACATGTGTGTGTTTGTGTAGCCTAATTTAACAGCCCAAGTATAGATGGGACCTGGGGGAAAGCTGCAAAAACAGAATATGGACTATGTAATACAGTATAAGCGAAATGATAGTCTCACACTGATTATTAATTGAATAATATCAGAGAAGGTATATGTTTGCAGTTCTAGTAAAATTTTGTACAGTTAGTCTAACAGAGATGCAAGTCATTAAACAGATTGCAATAGCAGTATAAAATCAATAAAGAATAATCAGTGAGCATTACAGCATATTTTTTTCTACAGCATGGTGGTATGTCAATCATATCTTCACAATCTGTCAGGTACTGGATCCCCCTGGAATGACACCAGAAACTAAGCCAATTGTTAAAGTCAGTCATTTTCAGTTTGTTTCGAGGTATAATTCCGGGTGACGGCAGGCAGCTGCTTAAGGCTGGGGCCATACCTGCCTAGGACAAATAATCAGCTCAATCATATCTCTCTCCGTGTAGTCCAGAGAGTTGCATCTCAAGTCATTCACACCAACATGGACTCAGACAGAGTCATAACAGTACCCTGTTGAAAGACTTGAATGTGTGTGTGATATGGTGGATTCTGGCACCTGACAGACAACTAACCATGCTTAGTGGCTATGAGACACAGGTATGTGGACTATGTGTTGTATGTGGTGTGGAGAGCTGTGGACGTCGCATGTGTTTTTGTCTCAGAGGTCTCCTTTGTTTGGGCATTTTTATGTGCACTGGAGGACCACTGTATATGTGAGTCTGGGTGCGTTTTGAGGTGTAGTGATTGTGTTGACAACCTTTTTGGTTCCAGATATACTGGATTGAAGGAGAGAAAGCATGGACTGTAGCTTCCTAATGTAATTGCATCTCTCACAAATTGTGTTCCTGGATGGTAGTATTAATTTGTTGTCTGTGTACATGAGGCAGTTGCCACACTGTCTCCAGATGCCCATATTAACCAGACTGGTAGGAAAAATTGTAGGTAATTGTCCATCCATATTTGTCACAATATGAGGGAGAAAGGCCAGGGTGAGCTAAGGGGGTGGGCCCATGCCTGTGCTTCTGCATTTTTGTGTGTGATTCTCTGTGCCCAGAAAGATTTTCCACTTTGACTATGCACAAAACAGATTTTTTTTATTTGCTGAGTCAATACATAAGTCCTACCAACAGTAGGTAAATTGTATATGTGTATATATATATATATATATATATATATATATATATATATATATATATATATATATATATTATGTATTTGTGAGTATAATTAGGGTTACCATAATTCCTTGTGTGATAAAGAGAACAAAAAAAATATGTGCTGCACATATTATTTTGTTCTCTCTTAGGTTGAAGAGCAAAAAAAAAGGTCTTTACTCTTACTCTTTAGGACTAAAACTAAACACTTTTTTTTTTCTCCCCTCAGTTGAAGAGCAAAAAAAAAAAAAAGGTCCGTGTTTGGGGATTTTTGATAGGCCCACATGCCAGTATACAAGCCAATCAAAAATGCGCACAGCAGACCCCCTTCTGTTCAATGCGGAACAGAGCTCCGCTTTTTGATTGGCTCATATACCGGTGTACGAGCTAATCAAAAAAAAAAAAAAAAACAAAGCAGAGAAAAAAATCCGAAATAGGGATGTCTGCTTTTTGAAAATACTGCAATTTGTCTGGGTTTTAAAACCCGGCCAAATAGCAGAATTTTCAAAAATCGTCCGGACAGGAGTCCAAAAAAGAGGACGTGTCCAGGGAAACTTGGACGTATGGTAACCTTAAGTATAATACTGACGTACATATGAAATGTACACATGCATAACTTCCTAGCACAGCTAGCTTTTGGCATTGTTCTTGTGCTGTCATTCAGCTGTACTACTTTCTTGTCAGACATACCTGCTCTATCATTCCCTGCAGATGTTTTCCTCTATACTGTATACAAGTTTAACTTATCTCACCTCTAACCTCATCTCATGTTATTCTGTCAAATGTTTTAATTACATCATTGCTGCCAAACTACTCACTGACACCTTGTATAGTGCTTGGCTTTTAAGTACTTGTAGATGTTGTCACATCTGCCTTTATTCATAATTAGATAATGATTTATGTACATGTGAAAACATTTTCTAGTTCTTACTATTTTTATGTTTTAGTTATGCTCCTTTACATATATGTTTTATTTATAACTTTGAAGATGTATTATATATAATTAGTTCTCCTCTGTTTATGTTACTGCAAAGAGGGATGCCAAGCCCTGAGCGGAGTTTCCTTGGAAGATGAAAAGTACATGTCCACACTCTGGCATAAAAACACACCAAAAGGGGGGTGGGTGGGTACTGACTACTGCAGCACTGATTCAAATGAAGATCATTGTACAGTAGTGTAGGTAAATGTACCGTTATAGTATGTTTGACTGATCACTGTTGTGGTATTCTAAGATAATATGGGGAGACTACCATGCTTCACAGCAACTAGGAGGTGGAAGGGAGGTGGAAGGGCAAGCATCTCAAAGTCGTTGGTGAATGATTCTAACACAGCTTGTCCTAGACCTGGAAAAGGAATCTGTTATAGTGATTTGAGAAAGTTTGATAAGCGAGCCAAGTTGCTGCTCCTAGAATACTTCTGTACTCCCACTCTTTTCCAAGAAATCCATAATTCAACCCAAGGCCCTGGAAGAGTGTGCCTTGAATCTGCCTGTAATACTTGGTGGTGAGATAAAAAAGTGATAGCCCTAGACAGCTACTTGCTAAATAGTTTTCATACAAGTTGTCCCTCCTTATTAACTTCACAAGCAATGAACATCTGATCAGGAGTTCCGAAAGATTGGTTGTTTCAAAATGGTACTTGAGTTGTCCGTAGCTATCCACAGAAAGAAGTATCCGTTCTCCTCTGTTTTTTTTTTGGATT
Source organism: Protopterus annectens (assembly GCF_019279795.1). Classification (NCBI taxonomy): domain Eukaryota; kingdom Metazoa; phylum Chordata; order Ceratodontiformes; family Protopteridae; genus Protopterus; species Protopterus annectens. Next base: position 1,221,289,032 of record NC_056741.1, on the reverse strand, counting down.
CTAGAAAGAAAATGAGTACACGGATAGTAAGCTTAAAGTCTTATACCACTTCACTAATAAAATTAGCCTTAGTTCTCAACGACCCTGTCATTATGAAAAAAGAGAAAGGGTTCACCCATCCCAGCTGCTTTGTATCTCTGATATTCTACATAATTCTTTCAGTTAATTGCTTAGTGTAGTCAAAAGGTCTACCTGAAGAATTTCCCACAGATGCAGGTAATCTTGGGAAAAGCCCTGATCTGTTTTCCATTCAATAAGGCCTGCATGTGTTCTGCTAGCTTCTCTAACATATAATCTGTTCTGATACAATGCAGGGTGCCTCTAGAGTAAGATTGTGCTGTAAAGCTATATTCCATGCTAACTTTGCTGATCTATAAATGGGCTAACATCTGGTCCCCCCTATTTATGTTACCCATCAATGCGGTATTATCAGTAACTAATTGAACAGTGCCTAGGGCAACAAAGGAGTCAGAGTTGAGAACCTTTACAACAGCTAGCATCTATTTTATGCTTTTTCCTGTGCCAGAGACCTGGCACTTTAACTCCCCTACACACAGCTCCACGTATGAGGTCTGAGGTGTCTGCTGTGACTGACTGCTCTGAAGCACAAGGAGAAAATTGGGTGATCTGAACTCGGGGATATTTGACGTCTGCAGCAAGTAATTTCTCTTTTTAGAAAGCCTAACAAAGGAATTTGAAAAGACAGTGTGTGTCGATGCTGGTACCCAGTAGCCTTCAGATAACATTCTATCATCATGTCAAGTTTTGCAAGAGGTATTATGAGAGTTATGGATGCCATGAGAACCAGAATCCTGAGGCATGCCCCAAGTCAGACCGGAAAACACATGGAATAGATATATAGATTTAATTTGTCCTGAAGAAGAAAACCCCTTTGAACAGAAGGGGTCATAGAGGCACCTCAGAAATGCAGTCTTGTGTGATGGAGTAAAAAAAAAGAATTTTGAATGTTCTGTGCAGGGTCTCAGCCTGTCTAGGATTTCTTGTCTCAAATGGAAAATTCATGACATTGTAAATAAGGCTGGGCAAAATGAAGGAAATCATCTGCATTTGCAATAATGTTGATACAAAATAGTCTGTAAAACTCTATGACAGGAGATAATAGATATTGTGAACACTGTTAGAGCAATCCACAGCCATTGTCTGTGACTTAGGGCTCCAATGCCTATATACATATATATAGATATATATAGATATATAGATATATATATATATAGCACCTTCATCTTCTGCTGTTGAACAGTTGTTAGTTCCACTGAGGAGCCGTGATGTCTGTATAATGAATTCATCTCCTCAGCATGATACCAGTTCCCTCAGCTTGCCACTTCCTGTACTGAAAGCCAGAGTCATTGTCATTCATCAGACTTCACAAGTTATGCACTTGGATATGCTGAGATACCTAAGAGGTGTGTTATCTGTATAAGTGATCTGTCTTTAACTTTAGAGAAAGTCTTATAATCTTTGTCTTTATGCAGTGCTGCTGGCATGGGCTGTTTGTACAATTCCAGTTTTGCCTGTATTTTGATGTTATAGCTCAGCTGTTTCCAATTGAGACTTTGCCCTTCAGCACCCCTTTCTTTGGATGCAGTCAATACCCATGCCTGTAGTACATCTGGGATAAAATTTGTGTATAATACTAATAAGTGTTGTCATCACATTTCCTTTGTTCATGTTCCTGTGCTCACTGGCCTTTGCATTATATATATTGATAAAGTGTGTGTGTGAGAGTGTGTGTACAAAAAGGCTACATGAGAGATTGGCATAATGGTTAAGGTGCTTACCTTAGAAATGCAAAGTGCAGGGTTTAATTCTAACATGGGGTAATTGGCTATGTTTAAAATGGCTCCTAAGGACAGTTAGCTTAGTACTAACCTAGGAAGTCATACATACCCTTGTTAAACTGCCAGATAGTTATGATATTAAGAAAAGGAGACCATAATAACTAATTTCAAAATTATTCCCACCTTTACTATGACCTATGACCTGTACAATTCAATAGAAAAAATAACAAAACTGTTAGGTGAAAAAAAAATAAATAGAAAAAATGTTCAATATGCTGGTTGCATAACAGTGCACACCCGTAAACTAATATTTTGTTCAAGCACCTTTTGATTTAGTTACAGCATTCATTCTTCTTGAGTAGGAGTATATCAGCATGGCACATCCTGCCTTGGCAATATTTGCCCACTCTTCCTTGTAAAAGCGCTCCAAATCTGTCATATTGGTGGAGAAAGTCAGCCAGATGTGAGACAGAAGATGGTTCGTGGTTGACTCATTGGGTCCTTGTAATTCACCTGCACTAATTCTACCAATGTTTCCCGGAGTTTGAACTACCACAGTACTGCCCAACAGAGCTTTCAAGGGACCTTGTCATGTACTTTATCCAAGTATAGGAGTGAGCATTTGGACTTTCTCATCACCTCCCATGTCTTCTAGACTTGTTCTCAGTAAACATTGAGTCAGTTATGCTCATAATTTCTCGCATCTTCTAGACAGTCTCTCAAACATTGAGCCAGTTATGCTGCATCTGATAGGAATATGAACTGTTAATCTCCCACCTTACATTCTACAACTCTGTGTGTCCATTTAATAATTGCCCATCTGCATAACTTTCATGCAGTGTGACTGAAGTTTGAATCCTTTGTTCTGCTCACAATTGAGGACGTCCCATTGGTTCTTGCACACTGGCTCCAGTGTGATTATTCACTAGTCACCTATGATATTCTTTTCTGTCCATACCTCCAGCAGTACATTAAGGAGACATTTTGACTGAAGTGAACCCTGTCACAACTAAGCAGTGAGTCATAGGATGACATTATAAACCTCAAAATGCATTCCTCAGTATGGAGAACATCGATATCGGTGCAGTAACAGAAACCTGGTTTAAGGCTCCAGAGAGCATCCCAGCACTACCAGGCTATAACTCATACCATACTTTTCGGCCACAGAACCTGGACCGAAACACAAAAGGTGGGGGTGTATCCATATTCATCAAGGATACCCACACCTCTAGGTTAGTGGCACAGCACAATGCCTCAGAGATCATCCATGTGCAATTAACAATGGGCAAAACTGCAATTCAAATTGTAGCTTGCTACAGATCACCCATCATGACCCAGGACCCCCATTCAGTGTTTCTGGAGACACTGGAAAATATGAAGGTCCTACCAAATGCCCTAATATTGGGTGATTTCAATTACCCAAACATTAACTGGGAGAACTACTCAAGTACTAATTCTCTTGCCCAACACTTCCTAGAATTTATAAACTCGAATGCTCTGGATCAACTGGTCAACACCCCCACCAGAGGTGACAACATATTGGACCTGGTCATCACCAACATGGGTGACCGGTGTTCTACACCGGAGGTCAAACCCTCGCTGGTTAGATCAGACCATAGACTAATCACTCTGGCTATCTACATTTCACCCCCACCCCAAATCAAGGTAACCACCGGGAAAAACTTTTCAAAAGCAAACTTCATGTTACTTAAGACTGAGGTGAAAAGGTTCACAGCCCCCATGCTAAAGGACAATGCTGTCCAAGCTGCTGAATCCCTTACAAAGGCACTCTATGAGCACCTGCAAGAATGCATGGATCATGCTATCCCAAGCAAAACCAAGACTCACTCCTCCAAGAAAAGGAAACCAGTCTGGTGGACCCCTGTCATAAACAAGCTATAGAATAGTAGGAGGAAACTAGTGCAGAAAAGAGTAAAATCCCAAGAAGGAAAGACATCTCTGATTAGTATCGGCAAGAAACTACGATACCTCATAAAATCATCCAAGGCTAGCTTTGAAAGAAAAATTGCCAAGGACTCCAAAGATAACCACAAAGTGTTATTTAGCTATGTCAAGAACCTAAGTGGAAACTCTCACATCTGCTCTGAGTTAGTGCAGAATGGCACAAAATACACTGAACCAACTGATATTGCCAACATTCTGGAAGACAGGTTTAGTGCAAACTTCACCCCCCTCTCGCCCCCAGAAGAATGTAGTGCCCCAGAAATCACTGACATACAGGTTAAAACAGCCCTATCCAAAGCCAAAAATACAGCTTCAGTGGGACCAGACGGTGTCCCAGGCTGTGTCTTACACGAGCTCAAAAATGAACTAACCCCTCACCTAAACACACTGTTCAAACTCAGCCTCTATAGGCTATGTGCCCATAGAATGGTGCACAGCAACAGTTATCCTGCTCCACAAAGGTGGAGCCACAACAGACCCCGGGAACTATCGCCCTATAAGCCTGACTAGCCTGGTCTGCAAGGCTATGGAGCGCATTATCATGGAATTCATTAACAGAGACATTGGGAACCTTCAAACATTGGACCCTACCCAGTTTGGCTTTGTTAAGGGCAGATCATGCCTCCTAAACCTGGTGGACGTCTTTGAGACAGTTACCAAGGCTTTAGATGAAGGAAAGGAGGTCCACACAGTCTACCTAGACCTCACAAAGGCTTTCAACACCATTCCCCATTCTGGTATTATAGACAAGCTCACCAGCCTGAACATAAACCCCTACGTCACGAGATGGGTTGCCAATTGGCTCATGGATAGAACCCACACAGTGAGAGTTGCAGGCTCTAGGTCCGACTCTAAACCAGTTACAAGCGGCATCCCCCAGGACTCAGTCCTGGGATCCCTCCTGTTCGGTATATACTTCTCAGAGGTACAGGCAAGCACAGGAGGACTATGGCTGACCAAGTTTGCAGACGACTGCAAACTGGGGGCCATAATTGACTCTCCAGCTGATACAGACATCCTCCAGAAGGGTCTCACTGAGACAGATACCTGGTGTCAAAATCATGACCAAAAGCTAAATGCCAAAAAGTGCATAGTCATTCCCTTTGGAAAAAACAAATTAGCCGTGAACTACCACATACATGGTAGTCCCCTAAATAAAGAAAATGTAATAAGGGATCTGGGGACACAAGTAGATAGTAAGCTCTCCTTTGATAATCATATTGCCAAGGTGGTTAGAAAATCCTTCTATGTGGCCCACCTAATCACAAAAGGGTTTGCATCTAGCACAAATGAGGTTATTGTGCCCCTCTACTTATCACTCATCAACGGCCCATTTGGGATGTACCTTACAAGACACCTGCAACAGCTGGAAAGACCACAGAAGCACCTCACCAAGAGGATTACTGGCCTCAAACATATGCCCTATGCAGCCCAACTGAAGAAACTCCAGCTGTACTCGGTTGCATACCACTTACTCAGAGGTGATCTCTGCCTGACATACAAAGCCATGTCCAACCCAGAATTGATGGACATACTCCACCTAAAAAAAAAAACAAATCCCCAAGAGCTACACGCTCCAGGGGTCTAAACCTCACTACAACGATAAATAGGATGTGCTGGAGGGATAGATTCCTGTCCCAGAGACTCCCCATGCTTTGGAACAGGATTCCAATCTACATTAGGCAGAGCCCTTCACTAACACTCTTCATGAGAAACCTTGACAAGTGGACGGGAAACAGAAAATTTACCCCGGGGATCACTGCAGTGGCTCTGCTGGACAGAGGCACAGGGAACTAATGACTCTGCTGGACCAAGGCACAGGGAACTAATCTAAGGGGGGTGACAAAAGCCAACACATTCTGGCTAGGCTTATAGATGCCCTCAGGCAGATAGCCTAGTACTTACCTATGAACCTATTATGAGTACTGCCCTATCATTACACATGGAGTCTGATTGGCAGGAGCCTGTCACTTAGTGAAACATTATTCCTCCCTGCCTTCTGAACCCTTTTCTCTTGTCACAATTCACTGAGCATTTGTGGCCTATTCTCCTACACAGAAGTAGACTGTGGATCCGAAGCCAAGTGACTTGACTGCACTACCCTTCCATCTTGTCCCCGGGAAACACTGAATGGCCATTCTCCTACAGAAGTAGACGGATCCGAAGCCAAGTGCCTTGGTTGCACTGCCCTTCCATCTTGTCCCCTGGAAACACTGTATGGCCACCCTCCTCCTGAGTAGCATCATGTCATCCATTTCCAAACCCTCCTCCTGAGTAGCATCATGTCATCCATTTCCAAACCACATCCTATCAGTGAACCTACACTGAGTAGCAATTGACAGGTCATTGCTCACAGGTTCATTAGTTATGCATCCAGCTGTAGCTCAACACAGCTGTCAAAGATAACCCAGAATGGCTAACTACAGACTGGCCAACCATTAGCTTATTGACATAAGGCTGCTGACTTTGATGGGAGGCACACAGCCAATAGAGGGTACATACAGGCTTTATGGAGTGCATTCAAATCTGACCATAATCTTTGTTTTGAGTAGTGCATGAAAGGTAACGGGAGTAAGCAGTAAAAGTGCTATGTAACAGTTATCTTTGTTTGCACTAAAACAAAGGAAGCATGGTGATATCTTAAAAGTAAGACATTTCTTTAAAATCTATTGTGAGGGTAAAAGACGTTCAAAATGTGCAGTGAGAACTATACACATGACCAAAGGCCATATCTTTTCTCCCTAAATGTTCTTTCCCAGTTGTCATCAGTGATTAGAGACACTGATGACAAGTAGTTACACATGATTTGATGGAACTACAGTGATATTGCAGACGAAAGTGGTTTCCAGAGGTGCTTCATATGATTGTAGTCATGCATTACAGGCAGTCAGCATGCAGAAGCACACTACAGTGGCTTCACTTCATCTAACATGCTCCAGATAAGCCGTGCATGTCTATGTGTTCATTGTTGGGAAAAGAATTTCTAACAAAGTGTGCATACCTGACATTTAACATTGTGCTATAAACTGTACCTGGAAGCCCCAGTGATATTTTTATGTGGTCTGATGCAGAGACAAGGGGGGTTCTGATGACTGCACTTCAGTATATTGCTCAGTTGTATAAAAGTGGCAGAGTATGGTGTGACCAATAGTCAGTGTCACCTATAATGGCTGCCATCCATTTGTTGATGTGACTTACTTTGTGATTTTTCATAAACAGTCTACTGCTTTCCTTACAGGTTTACCAATGTAAAGTCCAATGGTATCGTGGAATAGTAACTGCAGAAATATGGTTGTGCATTTGATTGTAGCTACTTTCTGGTGAGTTGTCTATGCTTAAATGTAACTGGTGACAGAAGAACTAGGTAATTATTGATGTGCATTTCTTCTTTGGCTTAAAAAACGTGTTTCCTAAGTGAATTTGGTCATACCTCCTCTGATGCTGCTATTAAGATTCCTGTGAATTTGCTAAGCCACTGTCTGTGACTTAGGGTTCCCATGCATATGCATCACACCTTCTTCATGTTCTGTTGATGAGCGGTCCATTGAATTTAATCACTGAGGAGTCATGATGTCTGCATAATGAAGTCATCTTCTCAGCATGATACCTGTTAGCTCAGCTTGCCCCTTTCTGCAGTGAAAGTCAGACTCATAGTTATTCATAAGGCTTCACAAGTTATGCACTTGCAGATGGTAAAATAGCTGAAATGTATGTTATCTACATAATTGCTCTGGATACTAACTTTACAGAATGTCTTATTATAGCAATAACCCACACCTGGGTGTGGGTAATGCTAAATTTACCCACGGTTGGCGTGGTTTGGTCCTGAGGGTGAAGCCCGAGGGACCAAACAAAGCCAACCGTGGGTAAATTTAGCATTACCCACACCCAGAAGTGGGTTATTGCTATTATACCATGACATTATTTAAGAAAAGAAACTGTTACTTTTCTTAAATAATGGCATAGTATAATGCCTGTTTACTGCCCTTCCGCAGATGTCTGGCATCCGCGGCAGTTCTGATGTACCGCGCTTCGCGCAGTACATCAGAGTTGGCAAAAGCAACGGAGAAAGCAAGATCTCCGTTGCTTTTTTTTAGTGTCTCGCTATGTTAAACTCATTTAACATAGCGAGACACTAAAAAAAGCAACGGAGATCTTGCTTTCTCCGTTGCTTTTTAAACACTGCGCTATGTTAAATGGGTTTAACATGAGACAGCTTTAAAATAAGCAACGGAGATATCCGTTGCTTATTTTAAAGCTGTCTCGCTATGTTAAACCCATTTAACATAGCGAGACAGTGTTTAAAAAAAAACGAGTTATACTAATGGAAAAAAGTCCGGGCGACCGGACCTTTTTCCATTAGTATAACTCGATTTACAACGGGCACGCTGGCCAATCAGCGTGCACGTTTTGGGGGGATCATGGTATAATTTCTGTGTTTGCAGGCCTTGTCATTGCCATGCGCTGTCTGTACATTTAATGACCTGCAAGTACTTTGATGTTTTAGCTCAGCTATTTAAAACCAAAGGTTTGTCCTTTGCACCCTATTTTTTTAATGAAACCAATGCCATACCCAACCCTGTTATGCATATTAGTTGGTGCCTATGTATAATCCTACAAAGTGTTTGACAGCTCATTTTCTTTGTTGATGTTCCTGGGATAGAGGGCCTCTCATGCTTGATCCCTGCTGTAAGAACTAAATTCATACGATAATTGAATTGCAACAGTTACTATTACAGAAAAAAATGACTGTTGTGTAAACCATACAGTTGGAGGCAGTCTGGTTTGTATAGCTTCTTGGACAAAAGTGTTAATTTCTGTTTATTGATGAATAGAACAGCATGTTGTGGCAACCTGCAAAAGAAAACAATTTTGAGAGAGAGCAAAAACAATAAGTAGGCACTGCATTACATGAAGTCAAGAATATACTATGTTGCTTAAAAACATCATACCAGTAATGAATATGCGCACACAACAGCTGTAGTAACTACAAACAGAAGGACACATCAGTGGCATGCCTAATGGATAAAAATGCAGAGGACTGCAATTATGTGTATTCATTTTGGTTAGAGTATGGATTTGCAGTCATAGCTAAATCTGTCAGTGGTCCAGATTAATTGTTATCTGTGTATGTTACGGGCATGTTCAGTGGAATACCTAGAAACCTTTACATTAATGATTGCTAAAAGCATATTTCTGCCATGACTTACTGTGACAGTGCTATTCAAATGATAGCAGTAAGGAAAGAGATGAGGGAACAGTTTCAGAGGCACACCGGTCTGACTTCAAGCAACTCTTGAGTATTGTCATTCAAACTAGCTGAACCTGAGGGTGGGAATATGGGAGGAGTAAGTTGAGAAAAAACTGAAGCAGGTCAAAGTTGAATGTCTAAATAAACTCTTTTATCTCAGCAATGAGCTGGCAGTTCTGGAAGATTTTTTCACAGAATGTGTAACACATCATTAGGAAACACATTTGTAAAAGGCACTGTGTGACAGTAAATGGTACTTTTACTGAGGCCTGTCAAACTTAACTGCTCTTTCCTCTTCTTCCATTCTAAGTAAATGGAAGTCTTATACAACAGCCTAGCTAGGGGCACTGCATTCTCAGAAACAGTGGACTGACAGTGTATCATAGGGAAGATTTTCTCTAAACTCTCATCAGGATGTCTGCCCCCAGAAGGTCAGGAAGGGTTACAAACTGAATAAAATTAGTAGTAACTATTTCTATCTGGTGCACACAGGCTGCAATGAGCCAATCTCAAGGAAAAGTTAAAAAATATATCTTTTTAAATTTTTTTCCTGTAGTGGTCCTTTAAGTCATTCGGCTCCAGCCCACTCTGTGTCTTGATGACCTTGCAGTGAGGTGGACCTACATACAGCAGCGTCCTCCACACTGCAACAAACATGGCCTTGGTACAGTTGAAAACAGTAACTGCAGTGAGCTCTGCTTGATCTGTGAAACAGAGGTGGATGGCTAGTAAGATTGGCACTTGAACTGCAGCCATTATCAGATGAATCCTAAGGGAGCTACTCCATGAGTGTACTGCAGTGGCTTGTAGAGTGGGTGGCCAGGTTTGTATTCAGTTTCCACCTGGGTGGACTGATCCACAGGGAAATGACAGTCCCTATCAGGTCTACATGAAGCTCCAGACTCCAGATTCAGTCTTCTTCCCAATGGTGCTGACTGATTTGGGCCACATCAAGGTCAGGAAGTGCACTAGAATATCTGGACTTCTTGCGGATTTGTGAAAACTGTGGAACAGGGAGTGGAAAGGTCTCTCTTGTTTGGCTGTGATCACGGTGGATATGTCACCCTGTATGCTAGTGATCAAGATGAAGAACATATCTGTGTGCCTGTGCTTTGTGTATGATTAGCAAGTAGGGAGCAGACTAGGCTGCTACTCAGCACCTAATAGGAGGCGGGTCAGCATCAAAAGGAAAGGTTTGAGGGCCGCTGCTGTCAACACGTACATTCTGAGTAAATGGTGCTTGATTGCAGCAAGCTGTCGTTAAGCTACTGCAAGTATTCACTTGGCTGGGAGCGATTTGATAAAGTTGAAGATGAACTGCAACATTCCTTCCTTTCTCAGTTCTACTATGTGATACACAGTAGCATTAACAAAGGTCTGAAAGGGAACTTGTGCGCTGAGTTTGGGGGCAGATAGAGAAGGGCCTCTGCAAAGAGTTCAGACTTCTACTGTCCTACCTCGTGTAACGATATCACGACACTGAAGCTGTACTTAGGATGCACATGACTTTATTTGCTCTGTTACTGGGAAGTCATGATCATTTTTTTCTCTGTGACCTGCGCTCTTGTGAGTTAAGATCCTAAGTGTACAAAGCAGATTTGGGGTACTGTAGATGCTCTTCCAAGCACTGATGTCTTACGATTGTTTCCTATTGTACTGTCAGCACAGCACAACATTCATGCTGCCACCTCATTTTCTTCTTTTTCAAATCTGTCACAATTTACAAACTACCTAATCAGTATTTAGGCCTCACCTGGATGTCTTACGATTGTTTCCTTGCCTGTGTGTTTCTGGACACTCTTGTGTTTGCTTTTTGTGTCTGTAATAGTTTTTTGTACACTGAATGTGGCTGAATCAAGTCTCTGTGGATCAGCCCATTCCACAGTTTACTAATATGCAATAAATAAATAAATAAAATGAGGGAGATGGATGTCTAATGACAAAAAAGGCTGGTGGAGAATGAGCAGTCAAGGAAAGTTAAGCAAATAGCTAGGCTTTGTAGCATTCATGGTATAGTGGTGAGCATGGCTATCTTCCTAACAATTGACCTGGGTTTGATACTTGGCTAATACAAGAAGAGTCTGTACATTTAAGCACTCTTCTGGATCCTGTTGTAAAGACAATCAGCTTATAGTGTGAACTATTTTGTGACTCTTTGTTCTCTTCCCTTCTGTCAGCATTTCACAAAACACACTTTGTCATGTAGCGTCAGCCAGCTTTCATCACAATTTTGTTTCACCTGCAGCATGACAGATTCCTGCACATCTGTGTGCTCTTTATTGCTACTTTTCTCAGAATAATGCAGAAAGTGAGAGGATTCCCTGAATGTATCCTGAGAGGTGGATGTGCTGCTGATGAGCTTTGAATCACAGTGGCTGACTTCAAGTATGTGCAACTTGACCTCTGCAGCAGAAGAATCGCATGGGACTTTGTCCTATGACTGTTGGTGACTCCTGTGATTTACCATGGTGTGTTGGACTGGACTGTCGAATTTTACCTTTTGACATGCTGCTAGGCAGAGCATTTGAGTGAAAGATGTGAAAGACTGAAACCCATCATGTGGGAGAAAGTCTTTAATTCTGGAACTAAAGGTGTTGGAGAGAGGGCTTGAAAAAGGGGCATGCTGTCCTGCCTGGAAGATGAAGGCCCTAATTGAGAGAATGTGTGGCAGGGAGCTCTTGTATCCAAGTGAGGCCTAAATACTGATTATGAGGTAGGTAAAGAGTGAGGCAAATTTGAAAGAGAAGAGCATCAGGTGGTAATGTGAGCATTGCACTGTGCTGGCTGTAAATGGTGCCGTGTGGAGAGGAAGTAGAGAAGGTGGTTGGATGTTATGACTAACATTTTCATAAGAGGCTGAGCTCCTTGACCTGTGTGTGTGAAGGAAAAAAGTGAAATGGGTGTTGCTCTGAACCTAGAAAGATTGACCACAAGATGTCAGCAAAGTATTGCGATGTAAGACATGCATGTCTGAAAGCAGAAATCAGTCGGCTGTGGAAGGATCATTTAACGAGCTGCCCAGATGGTCTAATGGTTAGTATTCCTGGTTTTCACCCAGATGGCTTGGGTTCAACTCCTGATATGGGAATGGGTTGCATTTTTGGGGGTTTAATTATAAACAGGAGATAAGATCAGATAAGACTACTCGGGTTAATGATAGTAGTGATGCGCTCCTCAACTAGATTCTCTTCAACAACTTAAGTCATTCGGCTTCAGCCCCATCTCAGTGTCTTGATGACCTTGCAGTGAGGTGGACCTGCATACTCCACACTGCAGCAAACATGGCCTTGGTACAGTTGAAAACAGAAACTGCCGTGAGCTCTGCTTGATCTGTGAAGTAGAGGTGGATGCCTCATAAGATTGGCACTTGAACTGCAGCCATTATCAGATGAATCCTAAGCGAGCTACACCATGAGTGTACTGCAGTGGCTTGTATAGTGGGTGGCCAGGTTTTTATTCAATTTCCACCTGGATGGACTGATCCACAGGGGAATGTACAGACCCTATCATGTCTATGTGAAGCTCCAGACTCCAGATTCAATCTTCTTCCCAATGGTGCTGACTAATTTGGGCCACATCAAGGTCAGGAAGTGCACTAGAATGTCTGTGCTCCCTGCGGATTTGTGAAAACTGTGGAACAGGGAGTGGAAAGGTCTCTCTTGTTTGGCTATGATCACGGTGGATATGTCACCCTGTATGCTAGTGATCAAGATGAAGAACATATCTGTGTGTTTGTGCTTGTGTGTATGATTAGCAAGTAGGGAGCATACTAGGCTGATGGTCTGCACCCAATAGGAGGTGGGTCAGCATCAAAAAGAAAGGTTTGAGGGCAACTGCTGTCAACGCGTACATTCTGAGCAATTGCTGCGTGATTGCAGCAAGCTGTCATGAAGTTGCTGCAAGTATTCACTTGGCTGGGAGTGATTTGATAAAGTTGAAGATGAAATGCAACATCCATTCCTTTTCGTTTCTACTATGTGATACACAGTAGCATAAACAAAGCTCTGAAAGGGGACTTGTACGCTGAGTTTGGGGGTAGATAGAGAAGGGCCTCTGCAAAGAGTTCAGCCTCCTACTGTCCTACCTCAAGTAACGATATCATGACACTGAAGCTGTACTTAGGATGCACATGACTTTATTTGCTCTGTTACTGGGAAGTCATAATCACTTTTTCTCTGTGACCTGCGCTCTTGTGAGTTAAGATCCTAAGGAGTTAAGTGTACAAAGCAGATTTGGGGTAGTGCAGATACTCTTCCAAGCACTCATGTCTTACGATTGTTTCCTATTGTACTGTCAGCACAGCACAATGTTCACGCTGCCACCTCATTTTCTGCTTTTTCAAATCTGTCTCACAATTTACAAACTACCTAATCAGTATTTAGGGCTCACCTGGATGTCTTACGATTGTTTCCTTGCCGTGCATTTTTGGACACCCTCGTGTTTGCTTTTTGTGTCTGTAGTCGTTTTTTGTACACTGAAAGTGGCTGAATCAATTCTCTGTGGATCAGTCCATTCCAGAGTTGACTATCATCCAATAAATAAATAAATAAAATGAGTGAGATGGATGTCTAATGAGAAAAAAGAAAAAAGTCTGGTTTATCATGAGCAATCAAGCAAAATTAAGCAGGCTTTTAGGCTATGTAGCATTCATGGTATAGTCGTGGGCAAAGCTGCCTTCTAAGCAGTTGCTTTGGTTTCAATTTCTGGCCAATGTAAGAAGTCTGTACATTTAAGCACTGTTCTGGATCCTGCTGCGAAGACACTCAGCTTGTTTTGCAAACTATTTCATGACTTTTTCTTCTCTGCCCTTAGCATTTCACAAGACACACTTTTTCATGCAGCAGCGTCAGCCAGCTTTCATCATACTTTTGTTTCACCTGCTGCATGAGAGATTCCTGGATATCTGTGTGCCCTTTGTTGCTAATTTTCTCAGAATAATCCAGAAAGTGAGAGAATTTTCTGAATGTATCCTGAGATGTGGATGTGCTGCTGATGAGCTTTGCATCACAGTGCCTGACTTCAGGTGTGTCCAACTGACCTCTGCAGCTTAAGAATCGCATGGGACTTTATGTCCTATGACAGTTGTCGGGTCCTGTTATTTACTGTAGAGTGTTGGACTGGACTGTCGAATTTTACCTTTTGACAAGCTGCTAGGCAGAGCAGTCGAGTGAAAGATGAGAAAGACTGAAACCCATCATGTGGGAGGAAGTGTTTAATTCTGGAACTAAAGGTGTCGGAGAGAGGGCATGAAAAAGGGCCATGCTGTGCTGCCTGGACGATGAAGGCCCTAGTTGAGAGAATATGTGACAGGGAGCTCTTTTATCCAAGTGAGGCCTAAATACTGATTAGGAGTTATGTAAAGAGTGTGACAAATTTGAAAGATGTTAGAGTGTATTTAACAGTGAATAAAAGCTTGAAAGTAATTCTGTTACAAATATGCACAATAAATAAGGTATAAAATAAAGCTTGCTTATATGTATAAATAGAGTTTAGCAATATGTGATTAACATCCATACTAAATGACTGTGGCTTGAAAAATAAGGAATTTGCTGAATGGACATGTTTTCTTACAAAATCAGCAAGAATGTATGCATTTTACACTGTCAGCAAGAAATCTGACCTCTTACAGACTTAGCAAAAATGTAAAAAACAGGATGTATGCATTTCACATTCTCAGTAAGAAAGCTAACCTGCTTCCTTAAAGAATGGACAACAGGAAAACAATCTGTATGTGTTTCTATCATATGACACTGTTAAGTTTGAATGGATATGTTTTCAACATTTGCACAAGATGTTTCCTTAAAAGACAATATGAGCATTATTTCTCTACAGGGTGAAAACATATTTTTCTGCAAACAGATGTTTTCATACAAAGACCAAAATAGAGTCAAGGAGAAAAATAGGATGCAACCCACTATAAAAAAGACTATTTTGTTTGGAGATGTATTTTGTACAGTAAAGTTATCTTCTATGCTGATCAAGAGGTAAAGTGGTACAGTGTAACTAAAGCTGCAACAGTAGTATTCTCTACCATAGATGTAGTAGACTTGTTTAGCTCCATACCACGTGAAATAGGATTGGAATTATTTTCAGAGGCTTTATTAGAATATATTACATTGAGGGGGGCTTTTTTCAATTTTATTATTGATGCTATGGAGACTGTTTTACAGCACAACTACTTTAGTTTTGAAAGTTAATTGTTCAGGCAGCTAAGATGAGTTGCCATGGGGTCAAGTTGTGTCCCAATGTATGCCAACTTAGTGGTAGCAGCATGGGAAAGGAGATAATTTTTCAACTCAGGTTTTGAAGAAGGGTGGTTTGTTTACTTGCATTACCTGGATGATATTTTTGTTTTATGGAAAAGGGAAGAAGAAATGGTATAACATTTTTGTGAATATATAAACATTTGTAAGTATTTTAAATTCACTTACAATTTCCTTGCTACAGAAATTAACTACCTGGATGTCACCATTAAAAAGAACTATGAAACACAAGGGTTTACATCCAAGGTTTTTTGCAAGTCCACATATTCAAACAGTTTTTTGGCATTTGAAAGTAACCACCCATATTGCATCAAAAGAAACCTAGTTAGAGGCCAGATGATCCAAGGAGCCAGAATGTGCTCCACTATTACAGATTTTAAATTAGAACTAGGAAATTTGAGTTCTATGTTTCTGGCCAGAGGGTACCCCCCAAAAATGGTTGATGATTTGGCTGATGAAATTCTGAGAGGGTGAGGAAATAAGTTTGTTCCACTTTTAGGTCAAGCTACAACCACAAATAGGGTGGGGAGACCCAACAATAATAATAATAAAAAAACAAGAATACACCAACACTATGGTTGCACAGTTTGGAACTTTTGATGGTAAAGTCAAGGATATTTTGACTCACAACTAGCTAATATTGAAATGTAACCAAGAGTTAAGTAACAAACTGGGAGAAAAAACACTATTTATGACTAAGGTGGGACATAACTTGAAATTTTTGTTTGAACATCCCATCCACCAACAACCCACCCAAGGAGGTACAATTAGCTGTGGTTTATGCAAGTATTGTCCCTACATTTACACAGGTAAGGAATTAATGGTAGGTGACCCTCAGAGAAAGATTTACTTGAAAAAAGGGAACTGTGATAGCAGTGGGTTAGTATATATAGTTATTTGTCAAGACTGTTACATGTTCTACGTGGGGAAAACAGAGAGAGTAATACGTAAAAGAATATATGAACATTTATATGCTATTGAGACACACAATACTAACAATGCGTTATATAAGCATACACTCTCTTGTGGGGTTAGGCAAGGATTTCATTTTGGTATCTTGGAAATTATTAAGAAAGATATTAGAGGGGAGGACTGGTCAAATAACATATATAGAAGTGAGTATAGATGGCAGATTTTGTTAAATGGCACCCACCCTCTAGGTCTGAATGACCATATTTCCATTGTTCCTATACTTAAAGAAAGAGCGACTAAACTATGAACTGTGAATGTTTTTATAGAAAGGTTTTGAACAACATATGTTTGTTTTGTATTTATATTAATAATTATTTAATATTCATTAACTATTTTCATTTAAAATGGTAACAACTAATATATTGTGATTTTAGAATGACTCCTTGAATGTTTTAAAAGTTCATGAACACTTTTATTGGATAATTGAATTACTTAAGTACTTAATTGCTGTTATTCAATTCAAGGATAAAAGCACTTTGTGACTGGATGTTAACTGCTTTGATAAAGTCCTGTAGCAGATGAAAGCGCTTGACTTATTTTGTGGCTGTAAATAAATGGAAGAATTTTACTTTGGACTCTTCTTTTGGTATCAGGTCTAGTTCCACGAGGTGTGTTGTTATAAAAAGTTATTTATTAATTACTGCTTTTAAAGTGACAGAGTTTGGTGCTGCATCAGTGTACATTCTGCAGGTTTCTGTGGGCAACAGACTGTAAATGCAATTATAACTAGACTTTGTTTTCTGCAGAATCCAGCCAGCAAGACCTTAGAGTCTTAAGAAGACTTTGGATCCATCACAGTAAGCAGCACCTTGATAATTAATTCTTCAATGGCGAGCCTAGCCTGCAATCGAAAACAGAGGTAGTGGTAAGGTCTGCAGAGGGTTACTTCAGTCAAATTGTAGTAACTAACATTTGTACATATGTGCAAATCCTAAACAGATGTACTCCAGTTTATGCAGCTTGCAGCAGTGAAGTTTCTCAAACGTCAGAATCCAGATTGAGCCTGCAGTGCTGGAAAGTCGCAGTGCCATAAATTCTCCAAGAAAAGGTAGACATCTACTTTTCAGAGCAGTTCGCTGCCTGCTGTGTTTCACCAGCTTCTCAAGTGACTCTGAAAAATTTCCAGCCATCTGCAACAACAGCCTGATCACCTGTTCTCTTGCTAAGTGGTAAAACCTTTTTCTGTGTCACATTTTTAGTATGGATGCTATTAGACAGAATTCAATCAGGTGTAAGACAAGCTTTATTCTTAATGTAGCAGAACAACCATATATAATATGGAGTAAACTGTAATGTTGGTATACACAACACATTAGTAAATGTAAAACCTTATTAGGGCAAGTTGATATTAAGACATTATGCAAATGTATTACAATATTTGACTAGTATCTCAAAGAAAATCATGTAGGGTATGACAAAGGTTTATTGTGTAAATCGTATGAAACTGCTTTGTGTACAATGTCATAAAAATACAGTGCATGCCATTATTCAAAGGTTAGACTGTACAGACAAAAATTTTAATGGTAAAAAACAGGAAAAGTTAAAATGCTTACATTATATTCGGATGTTGAACAGTTATGTCCTGTCACCACATGTAAAAGGTTTATTTCAGTTACAACAGGAGTCATATCAGTTACTGACAGAACCTCTAGTATGTTTTGTTGCAAAACAATGTAATAAACTTCTAAAAGACAGACACAATGAGTTCAGGAAGTTTATACAAGCATTTTTTTTCAAAACTGCAGCAGAGTTTTAGATTCAGCAGAACATGTTACTGAAAAAATGTCAAAGACTGTGCAACATTACAGGAAACTCTTGAACAGCAGTTACAGGATAAAGAAAATAAATTAGCTGAACTGACAGAGACTGACTTCCTGCATACAACAGCTGAGCTTAAGAAAACATTGCAAAAGAGCAGGACACTACAGCTGATCTGTACAAGAAAGGCATACTTTACAATATACTTGTGTTTTGAAAATGGTTAAGCATACATGGCAGGATCTGATGTATGGACAATTCATTCCCAAATGTTTGACTTTCATTCAATTAAAGCAAGATATTTATCAGTACAATAGTAAATTAGAGCATATGACTGCCATTCTCATAGCATTGTCAAAAGGTAAACAAAACCGTTCTAGTGCATAACAGTAAAAATCTGAAGTCGCAAGATTGACATGTATGTATTTTCTTTTCATATAACGTACATCTGTTAAAATGACAAAGAGAAAAGGCAGACAACAGCAAATGTAAATCATGTAAATATAAACATGTATTAGTTAAGCCAATATCTATTTTGTTTTTTTTTTACATTTTTTTTATAATTGTATAGTAACACCACACCAAACAGTTAAAGTTCTGAATTTTAAAAAGAAATAAAATCACAGATGGTATTAGTCAAGCAGTCTTTGTAAAATAAATGGCAGGGCAGTTAAATAAATAAAAAAAATACTGAAATCAAAGTAAAAAAAAATGTAATCTAATTTAAAAGTAATGTCTAGTTATGTAGTATAAATGCATAGTTATGCAGATCACAAATATAATACTAAGTGTTTTTACAACTGCATTCTAATATCAAGCTGCGAGTGTATTAACAGATGATTAAAGGAAAACGCTAAAAGGGTTAACTATAGTTTACAAAGTCTGAAATGTAAAGACAACCAGAAGGCCTTCTATAGTTATGTAAAAGAATCTCCATGGCAATACCCAGATTTGCTCTGAGCTACTGCACAATGGTACCTCCTATACAGAGCCAATAGATATTGCAAATATACTGGCAGACAGATTCAGTGCTAACTTTACCCCTCTCCTCCCCAAAGGACCAATCATAATACCAGTAGATTGCCAGGCACCCAGTATTACTGCTGCACAGGTTAAAACAGCACTGTTCAAGGCAAGAATACAGCTTCTATGGGACCTGACAGTATCACTGGCTGTGCTCTACATGAATTACAGAGTGAACTGTCAACTCACCTGTGTGCTCTGTTCAATCACAGCCTCACCTCAGGCTTTGTCCCTACTGAATGGTGCACTGCTACAGTCATCCCTCTTCACAAAGGAGGAACGACTACAGACCCTGGGAACTATCGCCCCATTAGCCTGATGAGTCGGATATGCAAAGCTATGGAACACATTATCATGGACCTATTAAGCAAGGATATAGGGAACCTCCAAACTCTGGATCCTACACAATTTGGTTTTGTGAAGGGTAGATCATGCCTGCTCAACTTAGTTGACTTCTTTGAGTCAGCACCAGAGTTGTGGATGAAGGTAAGGTGGTTCGTACAGCCTACCTTGATCTGGCCAAGGCCTTTGATACCATTTCCCACTCAGGAATCATAGAAATATTTACTAAGCTAGGCATCAACCCCTATATCACCAGGTGGGTGAACCCACAGTATGAAAGTAGCTTACTGCAAGTCAGACTGCTGACCAGTCACGAGTGGAGTCCCACAAGGTTCAGTCCTGGGTCCTCTCCTGTTAGGTATCTATTTCTCTGAATTCCAGGCAAACACAAAGGGACTCTGGCTGACAAAGTTTGCAGATGATTGCAAGTTGGGAGCTATTATTAATTCCCCAAGTGATGTTGACATCCTACAAAAAGGCCTCAATGAGACCAACGACTGGTGTCAGAACCATTGCCTTAAGCTCAATGCCAAAAAATGTGCCTGCATCCCCTTTGGGAAAAATCCAGTTCCCTTGAATTACCACATTGATGGTAGTTCACTGAACACAGAAGGCGTTATAAGAGATCTAGGAACACAGGTTGACAGCAACCTCTGTTTTGACCACCACATTGCCACTGTGGTCAGAAAGTCCTTCTATGTGGCACATCTCATTATTAAGGGTTTTGCATCCAGGAAGAAAGAGGTCATTGTCTCTTTCTACTCTTCCCTCATTAGACCAGTCATTGAGTACAATGCCCCATTGGCATGTACCTCATTAGACACTTGCAACAACTGGAGAGGCCACAAAAGTACCTCACAAAGAGGATGCTAGGTCTTAAACACTTGTCCTATATGGACAGACTAAAAAAAACTCCAACTATTCTCTGCTCATATCACCTACTTAGAGGTGATCTCTGCTTGACTTACAAAGCCATGTCTGACCCAGCTCTGTTAGAAATGCTACATCTAAAGAAATACCAATCCCTGTGCACCACATGCTTCAGAGACCTCAATCTCATTACCACAATCAACAGAACATGCTGGAGGGACAGGTTCATAACCCAGAGACTGCCCATGCTATGGAGTAGACTTCCCATACATGTCAAGCAGAGCACCTCACTGGCCCTCTTCAAGAGAAATCTTGATGAGTGGATGGGAAATAGAAAATTCACCCCGAGGATCACTCCAGTGGCTCTACTCAACAGAGGCACTAAGAACTAAGGTTGGGTGGCATGATGCTAGGGTAATCCTATGGGCTAGGCTTGTAAAGGTTCCAGGGTCATTAGCCTAGTACATACCTATGAACCTATGAACTAAGGCTACTCAACTAGTCTTCCTTGCAAAATTTAAAGAATATTTATGATGCTTTTTTAGATAATTATGGAGTCTATAGTTACCTGCAGTCGTGGCAAGTTATAAGGCTTGCACTGTACTAACTTTGGAGTCATCCTACTGTGTAATGGAAAACAAAATACTTGAAACGCTAGTTATACTGACCATATACATGGGTGCCAGTAATCTACCTAGAAAAATAAAAGTCTAAGTCTTGCTGCGTTAAATGTGTCACAGTGGGCAGAATCTCTGGAAGGAAAGACTAAATAGTGTGGGGATAAGATATATTTTGGTTTAACTGTATACTTGAAACAGCATCATTACAAAGGTTTAGAAAACGTCTACAGTCATGGGAACTTTAGTGAGGATGAGTTAAGAGGAGATGTGAGTGATTCAGTCCTAGTGGATTTATAGAAGCATGGCTACATGGGATTTTAGAAGAGTATGCATATCTAGATACTCTGTTATACAGAGCACACCATGTGGGATAAATAGACAGATCAGAATGCAAATCCACTCTGCACAAAGGAGGGGGTGGCTTGGCAAATAGCACTTCAAAAAAGGTTTCATGATAGCTGGAATGAGAGGCTGAACAGAAGAAGACCATACATCATTGGTAAGTGCAGTTATATCCAGCATCCCAGAACACATGGTGGGAAGGAGCAGTATATATCTTATTTACCCATCTCAGGAAAGGGTAACATGCCAGTTGCACCAGTATCTCTGTAGTTCACTCAAGCAGGTGGTAAGGTTTTATACAGACATCATGAATAACTCAAGTCAATGGCAACTGACAGAAGCAGAGGGAGGAAAAGAATAGAAACTACTTTTCCACAAAGGCAAAATCATTGCCTCAACCAGAGAAAACTAGTCCAAAGAAAAATGTAGTGGCTGTAAGCACTGACAAGCAGCTTAATAGGACTGTACAAGACATGGATGTGAAGAGGTGTTACAAGCAGCTTGAATTCAAGGAGTAGTCTCAAATGAAAGAAAATGAGTACATGAAGTGAGTGGAGGGGGATCTGAATGAATTGGCAGAGTTGGGGCCCAGGAGATTTGTTAAACTGATTGAGCAAAAGTAACAGGGTCAGTAAGAGAAGTCATGGAAAATTGGAGACTACATTGTAAGGTAGGTGGGGAGTGGAGTGCATTGGTTAGAAGATGTCCAGAGAAGCCAGCAGAGCAGAAACTGAATATATGTAAGAATGGGTATTATATGACTGACTCTTTGTAACTCTCCCATAACCAATGTATTTGTGTTGTCTCCTTTTTATTTTAATTCCCAAGTGTTAGTATTCAGAAGATAAGGTAAAAGGATGTAGAAAACAGTGTATGTTGGTTCTGCTGGAGGAAGACTCTGTATACACAGGTTGGTGAGGAAGAGCAGTACAGAAGCCTGTACTTTGTTAATGAACCATGAAGGGAGGGCAACTTCACCAGGAGCATATGGAAGGGAGAAGAATTCAGAAGAGTTCTCACCTGGTAAATCCTTGCCATCCTGATGGATACTTGCAGCTAGGTTTGCCACCTTTTGTTGTGCTGAAACCATACTAAGGCCACACCCCTCACACCTCCCGTAACCCTGCCTATCTCCTCCACTCTCCCTGCCCACTCTCCACCTATTTGTGACATCATGTCAGCTGAGGAGGAGCACCCAATTTTTTCCTTTTGTGATGCTTTTATCTCTGTCAATTTACTACACTTTTCTGTAAAAAAGCATAGTAAAATCCCCTTATTTAACAAACTATGATAGTCTGTTTTTTTTTTAAACAGAATAATGGCATTTGTACAGTATTTTTTGGACTACCAGACAATTGATTTGATTGCTGGATAGTACAGAAAAAAAACAGACAGTGACAATTCTACCGGCCTACCAAAGAGTGGCCCTCTTCAAGAGAAATCTTGATGAGTGGAAGGGAAATAGAAGATTCACTCCAGTGGCTCTACTCGACAGAGGCACTGGGAACTAAGGTCGGGTGGTACAATGCCAGGGTAATCCTATGGGCTATGCTTGTAAAGGCTCCAGGGCCATTAGCCTAGTACACACCTATGAACCTATGTGAGCTCAGACCTTCCCAGACTGGATGAATAGTTACAGGAAATGTTGGGCAGATAAGGTAAAAAACAAGACTGATTGCCAGACAAGTAGCGTGAGTTTTCTAAAACATTATTGTTATTAAAACATAATTGTTAAAGTGTTCACATAGTTTCATAGTATAGTACTAGGCTATCTGCCCTGGGGCATTTGTAAGCCTAGCCATAGTGATGTGGCTTTTGCCACCCCATGAAATGGTACAAAAAATGTACAGAATAAATTTAGAATACTGTGCCTCTGTCTAGTAGTGACACAATGAAGGTTCCCTTATATAATAGACTTAGTTTACTGTGCCCCTGTCTAGCATTGACACAGATGTGACTCCTGGGGTAAACTTACGATCTCCCATCCACTCATCAAGATTTCTCTTGAAGAGAGTCAGTGAGGGGCTCTGCCTAATACAAACTGGGATCTTGTTCCAAAGCATGGGAAGCCTCTGGGTTATGAATTTATCCCTCCAGCATGTTCTATTCATACTTGTGCCGAGGTTTAAGTCTTTAGCTCTCGTGGTCCTGATGGATTTGGATTTTTTTAGGTGGAGCATGTCCATCAGATCCTGATTGGACATGGCCTTGTACGTTAGGCAGAGATCACCTCTGAGCAGGTGGTATGCTACTGAATAGAGCTGAAGTTTCTTTAGTCTGGCAGAATAAGACATGTTGGAGACCCTTGATCCTCTTGATGAGGTACTTTTGTGGTCTCTCCAGCTGTTGCAAATGCCGGGTGAGGTACATGCCAAATGGGGCATTGTACTCAATCATGGGTCTGATGAGGGAGGAGTATAGGGGTACAATGACATCCTTGGATCTGGATGTGAATCCCTTCATGATGAGGTGTGCAAGGTAGAATGTTTTTCTAACCACTTTGGCAACGTGGGTGTCAAATGAGAGGTCGCTGTCGACTTGGGTCCCTAGATCTCTGATTACTTTTTCCATACACAGTGGGTTGCTGTCTATGTGATAATTTGTGGGTACTTTGTTTTTCCCAAAGGGGATGACTATACATTTTTTGGCATTTAGTTTAAGGCCGTGACTCCGGCACCAGTTGTCCGTTTCTGTGAGGCCTTTTTGTAGGACGTATGTGTCCGCTGGTGTATCTACTATGGCTCCTAGTTTGCAGTCATCTGCAAACTTTGTCAGCCACAACCCTCCCATGTTTGCTTTAACATCTGAGAAATAAATGCTGAACAAGAGGGGTCCCAGGACAGATCCCTGTGGGACACCACTTGTGACTGGCTTTGAGTCTGATATTGCTCCAGCGATTTTAACTTTATGGGTTCTGTCCTTTAGCCAGTTTGCAACCCATCTAGTGACATAAGGGTTTACGTTTAAGCTGTTGAGCTTATCTATGATGCCTGAGTGGGGTATTGTGTCGAAGGCCTTAGCCAAGTCCAGGTAGGCTGTATGGACTGCTTTGCCCTCATCAATGGCTTTAGTGACTGTTTCAAAAAAGTCAACCAGGTTCAAAAGGCAGGATCTGCCCTTTACAAAGCCAAACTGGGTGGGGTCAAGTGTCTGTAGGTCCCCTATGTCTCTGTTTATGAGTTCCATAATGATTCTTTCCATAGCTTTGCAGACCAGGCTGGTTAAGCTTATGGGGCGGTAGTTCCCAGGGTCTGTAGAGGTACCCCCTTTGTGGAGTGGGACCACTGTTGCTGTACGTCAGTGTTCAGGTACATATCCTGAAGTAAGGCTAAGGTTAAATAGCATTTTTATGTGTGGGTTTAGCTCCTCTTGGAGTTCACGTAACACGCAACCCGGGATACCGTCAGGTCCCATTGATGCTGTGTTTTTAGCTTTGTTTAGGGCAGTTCTCACTTGGACATCTGAGATGACAGGGAGATTACATTCAGCTGGGATAAGTATTTCTCCTTTTGGGGGTGAGGGAGGGGAGAAATTTGCACTGAACCTGTCAGCCAGAATGTTGGCAATATCTGTGGGTTCAGTGTATTTTTTGTTGTTGTGATCTAACTCTGAGCATATCTGAGGGTTTCTGCCCAGGTTTCTAACATAGCTGAAGAAGGCTTTGTGGTTATCTTTAGTGTCCTTAGCGATTTTTCTCTCAAAGTTGGCCTTGGATGTTTTATGAGAGAATGTAGTTTTCTGCTAATGTTGATCAGAGATGTCTTCCCTTCA